>NC_060950.1:41942049-42068597 GCF_022045245.1 Lucilia cuprina
ATATAAATAATATATATCAAAAAGGTACT
Organism: Lucilia cuprina; assembly: GCF_022045245.1. Lineage (NCBI taxonomy): Eukaryota > Metazoa > Arthropoda > Insecta > Diptera > Calliphoridae > Lucilia > Lucilia cuprina. Next base: position 41,942,079 of record NC_060950.1, read on the forward strand.
ATTCACAGATAAAACTATAGCGAAATATTCCATAAAGTTTTAGGATACAAATTTTAAAAATTGCAAAATTACTTTTGCTTTTAAATAAACGTCTATGTTTTTTCTTTAAGAATAGGAGACTATGACAAGACTTTGACTAGGCTATGGGTAGACTATAACAAGACTTCAACTAGAAAGAAAAAGACTATAGACTAGACTATAGACTAGACTATAGACTAGACTATAGACTAGACTATAGACTAGACTATAGACCTCCAGTATGGCTTTTGTAGAAGTCGCTAAAAGGGAGACTTACAAGCCTTCCTTTCGGTGAAATGGTGTCATTCCATTCACCATTTTGGCGAAAGTAAAGTGGTGGCTGTAGATCAGAGAAGATCAATATTGCCATTACATAGCACGCGTGATAGGCTAAGAAAATTCTGCCGAAGCCAAGTTTATACACATACACTATAGGTTTAATTCATCTTCTTTTTAAAATGAGCAATACACAGTTAGTTTGCTCTCAACCTGAAAAACAAAATCAAATCAGTTGCTGATCAGCACTTTTCGAAGCAAGATCTATGTGCGGCGTTTTTAAAATACACACAGTAATACAAAAACAAAATTTTGAGAAAGCTAAATTAATGTAGGAAAACATGAGAGAACAGTTGATAGTTTTTAATATATAGACTTTGATATACTCTGGCTGTCAAAATCCATAATAAATTTGTAGACATTTTATTAGTATACTTTTAATTTGAATGGAATTCTGTTCTCTGCTGCTTTACCAACACAAATAAAAGTATGATAGTCTGTGGTAGTATGTGTGTGAGCAACACTGCTTTAGATATTTCAAAGGCGTTTGATATAGTGCACTTGTATCAAAACTTATTGCATTTGGTGTCGGCAATAACTTCTCGCGACTTATTTCGTGCTTTTTTAAAGATCGCAATATACGATTTGTTGTAGATGGGATCTCATAAAACGGGTTCAAGATTAATTCAGGGGTACCGCAAGGCTGCGTTCATTCCTCTACCCTATTTCTTATCTTTATAAATGACCTATGTCAAACTTCAATCATAGGCTAAGCCCTCTAGAGATTTAGGCAATGGTTCACAATATGAATGAATCACTTAATCACGACTTAGATTTTAACGCCCGTAAGACTCAATGTTATTTTTTAACACATAAACGCTTGGCAGATATTGTTGTTCCATCTATATATATGGGTGGTGTAAATATTAAAGAATCAGAAACTTTTGATGTTCTGCGTATGAAAATTCACCGGATGTCCGCTGGACTAAACGCATTTTTTAAATGTCGAAAGTGTATCGGTTTTTTGAAACGCTGTAAGACATACTTCACTCCATCTGATCTTCTAACTATTTACACCACTTGTATTGTATTGTATATATATACATATACAATACAATACAATGTATTGTGAATACATTGTACATAAATAAAGACATATCCTACATAAAGTAAGTTTCTCAAAAAATATATACATAGTAATTTTTTTCTTTCTAGTTGAAGTCTTGTTATAGTCTAGCTATAGTCTCGCCAAAGTCATAGTCTCCTATTCTTAAAGAAAAAACATAAAGCAAAAGTAATTTTGCAATTTTTATATATATGGTATGTATATATATATATATTTATATATAAATAATATATATATAATATATATATAATATATATATATAAAATATATATATATATATATATATATATATATATATATATATATATAAAAATTGCAAAATTACTTTTGCTTTAAAATAAACGTCTATGTTTTTTCTTTAAGAATAGGAGACTATGTACAATACATATATATACACAAAACAATAAAAAAGTTTGATATTGAAAAAAATCTGACAAAAATGTCGGATTCTGAATACGGATTACGAGAGTGAATAAATATCGAAAACGGAAAACGGTTTTCCATAACAAAATAACTACTGCTATTAAAAATTAGACGATTATAGGGTCTTTCAATACGAAGTAAAAATTTTCTAAAAAAATAAATTTAGTTAAAAATTGATTTGCTGACAGCTTTTCGACTACGTCCGCATTTTTGCAGTCATTTGTTTACCTTTTTGTTGATAAATCTAATGCACATGCAAATACAGCGGTTCATTTATACACACATATAAAGAATGAAAAAAAATTATGTTGAATACGGTTGTTGTGCTCACGACAATCTTTTGTGTCAGAGACACCAGTCATGCCAAGGCGAATTAATACAAGGTAGTGGCAGTTCTGCAACAGTACATTTTTATACCCTTCGCCTTCGTGAGAAGGGTATATACAAGATATATTAATTATAAGGTAGTGTTATCAGAACAGCCGTTCATTTTTCGCCGTGGTGTAGAATTAATGTCAAACTTTGTTTACATTTTGTAAATGTCAAACTTTGTTTTCATTTTGTTAATGTCAAATTTGTGATTAAAGTGAAATTGTGTGATTAAAGACTAAATCTATGCTGTTAAATTCGTTTAAGTTTTAAAACCAATAATAATACTACACGAAATTAGTTTTATTTTTAAAAACATCAAATTAAATTACAAACAGATTCAAATTTATAAACATTTTTTGTTTAACAAAAATTCGCTTTGATTTATTTGTCAGCTGTTTTTCACATTTTTCCCTGAGAGTCAATTCGCCTTCAAGTGCAGGCACAATGTCAAACTACATATAAAAAAAATATAACCAATTCGCTCGGTATTCTGAATTCGCCGATGACTCTACCTTATAAAATTAATATACCTTGGGTATATGTAAGTTTGTCATTCCGTTTGTAATTTCTATAATATAATTTTCCGACCCTATAAAGTATATATATATATATATATATATTCTGGATCCTTATAGATAGCGGAGTCGATTAAGCCTTGTCCGTCTGTCTGTCTGTTGAAATCAGTTTTTATTGGCCCCAGATATCGGCGAGATCCGAATCTTCAATAATTCTATTAGACATGCTTTCGAGAAGATCGCTGTTTAAAATCGGCAAAATCGGACGGTAAATAACGGAGATATGATCAAAAATCCGAGACAACCTCTGAAAATTTCATCAAAAAATGTCATATTTTTTCATGCTTCGTTGAAAAAGCAACAACAACACTGTACACCTGTGTGTAGATGTATTTGGTTTTATTCAGCTGTGTATTTTTTTTGTATGTTTGGATACTGTTGGCGTCATTGCGTTGTTTATTTTGGTTTTGTTTTTCTGTGTTTTTCCGTGTGTATGTTTAGATGTCGGTTGGTTTAGTTGGCTTGTGCATTTTGTTTTTTATTTCGTTTAGCGTTGTTGTTGTTCATTTTGTTTTTCTTTTGGTGTAATAATAATGTAGTCGGGAAAAAATTTAAAATTCATAAAAGATGTTTAAAATACACTATAGTGAAAGGTATATAAGATTCGGCACAGACGAATATAGCACTCTTACTTGTTAATATATTTTTTTGTTTTTGCATTTGATTTACGTAAATGTCAAGGCGAATTCAGATGAGGTGGTGGCAGTTCTGCAACAACAACATTTCCCAAGTATTTTGTTTTTGCTTTTGGTTTTCGTAAATGTCAAAAACCATAAGTACGGCGAATTCATTTGATGAACAATTTTTGTAAAATTTTTATATTATCTTAAAAAATAAAGATAAAGATATTAAAATTTGTGAGGAAAATATATTCTGAATTGAATAATGTTTGTTTCTATCGAAAAATTCTATTCCGGCAGCTTAATTTAAGTAAGTGCCTTAAGTTCAGTAAAACTTAATTTTTTTTGTGAAAAATAAACATAAAAAAGTACATATTCATGAAAATATTATATTACGAAGGAATGAATATTTGTTGCGAATGGATAATTCTACTCCGGCGGTGTAATTTTCAATATTTGGCCATAATGTAGCAGCCGCTGGATGGGTAAATACCTCATATGGGTTTTGTTATATAAAGCGTTCCGAAACGGACTTTTTTATTCAATCTTTTTTTTACATAGTGTATATATAAAACAATATTGTTTAATTTGTTAACATTTAATAGATTTCAAAATTAAGCCATAACGTAGAAGTCAGTTGCCGCCAGCCGAGTAAATACTTCATATGCGATTCTTAATATTAAGTGTTCCGGAAGAGATTTTTTTAGTTAATCACGTTATCTACACAATTTTAATATAAAACAATATTGTGTAATATGTAACCATTTAATAGAAAAAATATTTTTCTTAAATAACATATTTGTAGACATACCAATTATGCCATTATTTAAATAAAATCATATTTGTTTACGAGATGCTTGGTATTTTTAGATTTTTTACATAAATAATTCAAAATATTAACGAAGTTTTTCTCTGTTTAACGGACATTTTTAAATATAAAAATGTAAGCAATAACAAACTTTGACAGCTACATAAACCAGGCGAATTAAGAAAAAAATTATTAGCTGATTGATTAACACCTTATATGAATTCGCCTTGGTAAATGTCAAAAATCATACCAACGGCGAATTCATTTTATGATTTTTTTTGTAAAATTTTTATATTTTATTAAAAATAAAGATAAAGATATTAAAATTTGCGAAGAAATTATATTCTGAATTGAATAATGTTTGTTTCAAACGATAAATTCTATTCCGGCAGATTAATTTGAAAAAGTTAAGTTTAAGTTAGTGCCTAAAGTTAAGTAAAACTTGATTGTTTGTGAAAAATAATCATAAAAAATACATATTCATGAAAATATATATAACGAATGAATTTTTGCGAATGGATAATACTACTCCGTCGTAGTAATTATTAATATTTGGCCATAATGTACACTACAGCTCACTTGAAAAGGTTCAAATTAATATTTTGCAAAAAGTAATGGACTAATTTGTTATATTAAAATTTTAAGTAATACCATGATGTCTTGTATATCACTAGGTAGACAAACATTAGTGCAATATTTAATAACCAATTTTTAATATTTTTTCTAAAATACTACGTTTTTGAACAATATTTTTTGGCTCATTTGAATAGGTCCGCCATCTTTAATTGACAAAAACAACAAATTACATTTTTCATGAATCCCTTTTAATTTAAAAAACATTTTTACAATGTTTTAGAAAAGATTTTATAAGGGACATACTTATTCGCCGTTACTTGATATAACTTCGAAAATTCGAGATGATAACGAGTTATAAAAATTCTTAAGTAATGACAAGGAAATTTCGGTCCAATTCTTTTTATTCCTTCTATTAAAGCTTCTTTTATGTCATACTTTCTGCCCTACTTCTACACATTACGAGAAAGAATATCCGAAACCTTTTCAATAATAAATAGGTGAAAAGATTATGGATGTCGCTACAAAATATTTACATTCTGGCTTAAAATCCATCCTTTTACAGTCCTGGCGGTATGGATATATGGGGCATTATAATTTTGAAATATCCACGGAAATGTTTCAAAAATATCCGAAAATGTAAAAAACTCGGTTTCCAGTATGGCATTACAATTATGCCTTACCTCAACCTATTTGTTAAAAATTATATTGTCTATATCCACAGATACTAGAATATGAATGAATTTTACTCACTGCCAGCAGTAAACTGATTTAATTTTGATTTAACCTAATCAAGTGAGCCAAAAAAGGCTAAAAAACGTAGTATGTTAGAAAAAAATTATTAAAAATCCGCTATTACTTATTGCGCTAATTTTTGTCTCACTAGCAATGTCGCCACAACAAACATTTTTTTCTGACCAAAATTCAAATAAAATATAACCAAATTTAGAATAAAACAATTTTTATTATTGATTTATTGATTTTGTCATTCCGTGTGTAACACATCGAAATATTGCTCAAAGACCCCATAAAGTATATATATTCTGGGACCTCATAAGATTTTAAGACGATCTAGCTATGTCCGTCCGTCTGTTGTTGGCACGATAACGTCCACAAAAATAGAGATAAGGGGAAATTTTCCCAAAATATTCTTTATTGATCAGAAATGTTTGGTATTGAAAATGGGCAAAATCAGTCAATGATTTCACATATCCCCTATACAAATGTATCCCCCCGGAATAATGAGTAAAAAGCTTCAAACATTCACAAATTCGTTGTTTATGAAGCAAAGGCCCAAAATTTTGCACAAGTTATTTTTTGATTTCCGAAATTAAATTCTAAATTATGGCGGACATAGGACCATAATTGGACCTACCCCCCATATAAGGTCCCCTTTAGAAAATGACTATAATGCTGATTAGTGACTTAAAAATATGAATATTGCGATGAAATTTGACACCCATAAGTTTAAATCAAGCCTATATCTCTCCACCAAATTTTAATAAATATAACATAATATAAATATAAGGTCCCCTTCAGAAAATGACTTTAACGCTAATTACTCCCTTAAACAAACGAGTATAGCGATGAAATTTGACATAAGTAAGTGTCTTACTAGACAAATTCCTATGAAATTGTATGTGGATCGACCCATAATTGACCCTTCCCTCCATATAAGGTCCCCTTCAAAAAATGATTTTAACGCTCATTACTGGCTTAAACAAACGAGTATAGCGATGAAATTTAACAGAAGTATCTTACTAGGCAAAACTTCTCTATGAATTTATATGTGGATCGGCTCATAATTTATCCTACCTCTACATAAGGTCCCCTTCAGAAAACGACTTTAACTTTAATTATGGGCGTAAAAATACGAATATAGTGAAGAAATTTGACATAAGTGAGTATCTTAGGAACCAAAACCTTTCCACTAAATTTTATGTGGATTGGTCTATAATTGACCCTGCCCCCAATAAAAGGTCCCTTCCATAAAATTACTTTAACGCTCATTACTGAATTCAAAATACGAGTATAGCGATGTTATTTCACAGAAGTAAGATTTTCACAAGCCAAAAACTATTTACCAAATTTTATGTAGAACAGTCCCCATCATAACAAAACTTTAAGACTCGATTAAAAATACGAGTACATTAATGAAATTCGACAATTAAGTTCCTTGCTAGAAAAAATCTCCTAACCAAATTTTATATGGATCGGGCCTGAATTGACTTTACCTCCATATAAGGTCCCCATCATAAAATTAATTATTGGGCTTAAAAGAACGAGTAAAGCGATGAAACTCGATATAAACATGACTTGTAGGAACCAAGATTGTTCTACAAAATTTTACAAGGATCGGTCTATAATTGACCAATCTGATACGCCCCTTCAAAAAATTACTTTAAAACGCAGTACTGGCTTAAAAATACTAGTATGAAATTCGACATAAACCAGTTTTGTGTAAGCTAAATCTCTCTTCAATATTCTGTGGTGATTGGTCCATAATTATTCCTACCCCCTATTTTAGGTCCCCATCAGAAAATTACTGTATCGGTCATTAATGGATCCATAATAACACCACCCCATATAAATTCCCCCCAGAAAATGACTCGAAAAATGCGAATACCGCAATGCGATATTAAATAATTTTGATTTGATTTGAATGCTCCTTAATGGCTTAAAAATACAAGTAGATATATGAACTTTTTAATAAATAAGGAACTGAAATCTTCCTACCGACTTTTATGAGAATTGATCCATATATGTATGTATAAATAACCCTTAACCCTATATAAATTAGCACTGTCAATAGGTAAACCCCCATTAATGGACCTCTTTCAAATGTTGCCCTGATGTTCTCGTTAATATTGATATATAATAAAATATTCAAAATATCGTGTACAGAATTCCTATTGGGAATTCGGATGTGAAAGCATCTGTCGATAAGAGGTTTTGCAACGCAATAGTCTACAATAAGATGAAAGGACTCGAAGTGTTTAATTATTCGTGGGTACCCTATACCTCTACTACAGGACCACGAACCACAGCTTTTAGTCTGATTGCAGAATTAAGGGCTAGTTGAATCGCCATCAGGTCAGCTGGTAACCAATTCATTATGGCTAGCAGGGCCTTCGTTTGCGTCGTCCTCATTGCTCCCGTGATCAGGATAAGGTATGTTGGTTGCACAATGAGAAGCGATTTCTAATGCCTGCCACCATACAATAACACCATAGAATAGTATGGGCTTAACAACTGCTTTGAAGATCCAGTTGATACCATTAGGGTTGACGACCCAGTTTGTACCAACTGCCCTCTTGCAGGTGTAAATAGCTATTTTGCCATATTTATCCTGTTTTGGATGTTCATATTCCATGTTAGTTCGCATGATCAGGCATACAGTTTTTAATCCTATACTTTCTCATAAAAAGAAAAAGCTCAGTTTTCAGTGGATTTACACTGAGGCCATAGGTAAAACTCCACTTGCTAAGCAAGTTAAGAGCAGGTTCCATACAGTTTGATATAGTATCCAAGAATTTTCCAGATACTACAACCGCGACATCATCAGCATTACCGACAGTCTTAAATTTAAGTTCATAGCCACATTTCAGAGTAGGGGAGATAGGACTCCCCCTGTGGTGTGCCACGACTAGCAAGTCTTGAGACATTGACTCCGCCCATCGTTGCACTTATGACCCTATTACTTTGAAGTTTTTTAATAAGTAGCTGGGTTTGATGATCAACCCCTATAATGGCATAGGGTTCAACATTGTTAAAGGCACCTTCGATGTCAAGGAAGGCAACAAGAGAGTTGCAATGCGCTAGTGAACTTTCTACATGTCCCTCTAGCGAGTGTAGAGCCGTTTCTACAGACTTGTCTTTGGTAAAGGCATGTTGTGATTTGGAGATCAATTCCGTTGAGATGGTTTATCTTAGGTGTACATCAATGACTCTTTCAAGAGTCTTGAGAAGAAAAGACGCAAGACTGATTGGTTTATAATCTTATGTTTTGGTATGTGATGTCACCCCCCTTTAGGAATAAAGACCAGATTATATCTCATCCACATATGAGACATGCTTTGTAGATCGATAGCAGCCATGGAGTGACGAGATCTTCGTTCTTGTGAAGAACCGTAGGTATAATACCATCTGGACCCGGAGATTTGTATGGGTCGAAACTGTTAAGCGCCCATTGGATTCTCTCTCTATTAATGACTATAGAGCTAGTATCAGACGCTAAATGAACCGGTTCTACCGTCTCCTCATTAAGAGGTTGACATCCCGAAAAATGAGTGTCCAGCAGTACTTCCAAGGATTCTCTGCAGGACATAGTCCAGTTGCCACAGGGCTTTTGGATATTGCTCGGGACAACATGTGAGGTAGACAGAATCTTGCGAAGTCATTCTAGTCAAATTTTTGAAACGATTCACTGAGGTCTTATAGGGTATCCATTTATTGGTCCGTTGTGCCTCGTTTGCGGCATACTTTCCTAGCATTTGCTATTTCAGTGTTCCACCATGAGGGTTTGGATTTTTCTCTCTTGATGGAGGGTTTACAAGCAGATGTGGTCGCCATACGGGAAGCATCCGTTAGGGTGCGAACTGCTGCGTTAATATCTTCAGTACTTTCTTAACTAGGCAGAGAAATTAGAGACGAGGAAAGCAGCTTATGTTGAACTTCCCAGTTCGTCTTCCTTTTATTAAGAATACTATTCATATTCCCTTTTATATTACCAATCATAAAATCTATATATCGATGGTCTGACAAAGAACAGTCGTTAGATACGGTCCAATGCTTGATATATTCGCGGTGCTTAGCACTCACGAGCGTAATGTCTAGTACCTCTCTTCTATTAGATACAATAAAAGTGGGTTCTGAACCCTTATTTACTACTTCCAAATTTCTACTAATATTGAAATTGAAAAGTTGTTATCTCTTGTGTTGGAGTCGCTGCTACCCCAAATACTGTAGTGCGAGTTAGCGTCAGCACATATGATGACGCTACCATGCATATTCGCCTTATCTACCAATCTGCGGACATTGTTATTGAGAGGACAATCCCCGTGATCATGGGCCATATAGCGAGAAACCAGCCATGTGGTAGTGCCGCCATGTTCTAGTGCGGCTGAGACCTTATCTTCATCACTGAAATCAGATAAGATGAACATGTGGAAAGAGCTTTTGGCCAGAATACAGGACCTTGCATTCAGAACTTTTAAAATACAGGATTTTAAAGTTCTTATGTTGTAGTCCGCAAACCCGATCTTGATGGATAATGGTGCTTGGACCATTATTAGCTCCTCCCCTCTCTGCGCCACTGCAGGGTCACCTCACCCAATAGTGAAATGGCTGACTTGAGTAGTAATGCTGAGCGTTCGTCTCCACAAGTCATTAATTTAACGTTGCCCTGAACCATCCAGCGTCATCGCATTGAGGAGGAGTGCCTGGGTTCTCTTTGAGAACTTGCCAACACACTACCATAAGTTTTTGCTTCAAAACATTCCAGTTAGACTGGGGTATGGATCCGTCAACATCGCTTCGGTCAATGACGGCCCGAACGAGGCTGTCTTTAGCAACCTCACTGAAGGAGCGCGTCATTGACTTCTGCACTTGTTTTGGATGTTTCGTCCCTAACTGCTGGCTTGCAGAAGCTGCTTCCTTCTCTGAATGTTGCCGTTTAAGCGCCGCTTCCGTTTTCACTTTGGCGGGAGGAGAAGCATTGTCGTTCCCAGCGATCTGGGCCTTGGCCCATTGAAGGAAAGCTGATTGCTCTGTGGTGAGTTCCCCGGGTGGTTTGAACCCGAGTAGCTCAATAATCCCGAAGGCGGAACGCCTCGTAGTTGCCGCCCGCTTGGATACCGTCACTGAACCTGGAGGTGCAATTGGCACTTGGGAAGCTGGTGTAAGATACGACATAGCCGACTCCTTATCATCAGTACCCGAAGCAAAAAAATATATAAAAATAAAAAAATATAAATTATTATTAGTTATTTTTATAAAAATAGAAATAAATAAATACCTGTGAAAATAATAATATTTCTCAGCTAAACTCATATTTTAATAACCAGTTGGTGGTTATTTCACCAAATTTGTATAAATTAATTAAGTATATTTGTTATTCATATATAACACTACATTTAATTAACAAATATTTAAGAAATAAACATATACAGTGAATCAATTAAGTAATTTGCCTATGTAAAATTTATAAATTTTAAGAAAAAACTTTATCTGAACAGTTATTTATAGCAAAATAAAGCAATTTGTTTGTTGCATTTTTTAAATAATATTTTATATATTATTTTTCTACCATAAAAAGTAAAATCGTGATATTAATTAACAAGATTTTTGATAAAATGTGAACGTATTGTTAATTTTCTTGGTCAGTAAAGTATTTTGCTTTTTTATTTTTTTGTTATTTTTTTAATATTGGTGCATTATTTTATAAAATTTAATATTTTTATTACACCAATATATTAGAATAAAATTTTTAGATATTTTAGCAGTGGATCGACATTTCTTCGATTTATTATCCTAATGGCTTTACAGATCATCGCGCTTAAGCATCTGCATCACGTCAAGATGACTACCCATCGCAGATGAAAGAGAATAACAAATTTTCTTTGACAGCCCCTTCAGTTTCGCCTATATGTTACTACTACATAGCTTCTAGACTATGTTAAAAAAATAAAAATTTAACAAGTTAGAGTGCTATGTTCGGCCGTGCCGAATCTCAAATACCCTCAACCAGCTACTTTAATATTAATAATTTTTTATTTTGTGCAATATTTGTAAAAATAAGTTTTCTCATTACAAACACCAATTTCTTTTATATGTTATTAACGCCCTAAAATATGATTTAGCGATATTTAATAATTTACATGTGAGTAAAATGGTTAATAGAGTTATTGATAGTTTATTTTAGAAATTTTGTTTGAAAAATTTGCATACTAAACATAAAATGAGGGACTAATATCTTCATGAGTAAGGAGATAATTGTTTATAATTATAGTTATGATAATGCAACTAGATTAATACTGTGTAAATGGCTTTCGATGGAACGATGGGATAAAGAAATTGACAGTAACATTTCTAAAGTAAAAAAGTTTATTTTTAAAAACTTTATTTGGTAATGTTTAAAAAGTGTTTACATAATTTTCGAAAATGAAGGAACAATTTTCGATGATCGTTAAACAAATTGCAAGTATATTTTCTGTATATAAAAGTAATATTTGTGCCAAATTTTGCATGGATATCATTGTTTGGCAATAAGTTTATGCATTTAAGTGTTTTTCTAAAGAGAACCTTGTTCGGGAGCTATGACCAATTGTGGATTGATCAAAATTTTACAATGACATTTATATGCATAAAAGTAACAATTCTATCCTAGATAATGAGTTAGGTTTATGGCAAATTGTGGTTCAAACGGAAAAAACTTACGGTTATATTCTATATAAAAAATATATAAAAAAAATTAAGAAATCTTTTAAATAAAAAATTAATTTACGCAAAAAACAATTATTATAAAACAAAATTCATTGAAAACCGAAACGATATGAGAAAAACGTGGCAATTAATAAACGAGGTCACGGGTAAAACAGTCAGTAAAATTGATAATACAATAACAAATAACTTTAAAAGCGATAACATTTTGGCAATAGCAAATAAATTCGCGACAAATTTCAGTAACAATGTACAAAAAATATTACACAAATGCAACATAAATACACTACAATACAGAAAACCAACAATAACTAACTCGATGTATATTATGCCTACAAATGAGGAGGAAATCTTCAATAAATTAAATAACATAAACGTAAACAAAGGAGCAGGTATAGATGGTATTAGACCGATAGACATAAAAGCTAATGCTTCTTTATTAACCCCAATTAAGGAGTGAGATCGAAAAATTCTTAACATACATATATGTTTATAAAAAAGAAACCACTAAACTTACAGCTTTATTTTTTTTTATTTGATTCAAATTATTATTATAATTTACAAAAAAAATATTTTTATAGTTTTAATCACTAGTGATGAAATTTTGAACCCTTTTCGGAAACCCTTCCATTAACGTTTTTATAGTGCTTTCTGTCACTTTGCTCGAACATGTAGTCCATCTCCGTTTAAAATCTACCACACTTTTGGACACCTTTTTTGTACTCTTCAATTCTCTTTTAACAAGAGCCCAATATCTCTCCACTGGCCTTAGCTCCGGGCAGTTTGGAGGATTTGCCTCTCTTGGTACAAATACCACATTATTGTTCTTGTACCACTCAAGGGCTTGTTTACCATAGTGACAGGATGCCAAGTCAGGCCAAAAATAAAATGATTGGCTTCTTTTGCCGCAACTGCATATTGCTTGCCATACCAAGAACTTTCTGGGAAATTTTGTCTGCTTTTGGGTCCTAAACTTTTCTTCAACATTCCCTCGAGCATCAGCAACATAAAACTTTTGACCTGGAAGTTGCGAAAAATCTGCCAGAACATACGTTTCGTCATCCATTATGCAGCAAGAATATTTTTTTATAAAACTTGACTTCAATTTCCGTGCTCTGTTTTTGGCCTCTAAATTTTTAGCAGCGTTCCTGTCAGGAACTTTTTGAGCCTTGTATGTTTTTAAACCTGCATTAGCTTTAACTTTTCAAATTTGTATTTTAATATTTTTTTCTTGGTTTTACCATTTTACACAATCTCTATTTTTAATTGGAAAACATAAATTTACTTTTTACTTGTTTTTTGAATTTTATGTATGAATAAAAAACAAAATTCTCTTAAAAAAAAGGTAGGCAAAAAACTTAGTTGATTCACTGTATATTATTAAACAAAATAATAGAAACAACATTTAAGAATCATAAATATAGCAACACTAACAAAAAAATGTCGCACGTTTTTTGAGTCTCCATCTAAACGTTCATTATTTTACGAAAGGCATTTAAAAAAGAAGGGAGAAAAAACCCTGCAACATGTCCCCTCAGCTAAAAGTGCTCTATCTCTTTTGCTGCCTTTTACCCCTGAAATAAATATGTCGAAATTTAAATATACATTCAAACTATATAATTCAGAACAACGATCACAAAATTTACCAAAACTACACATTTTCTCTCTTTTCAAAATTCTTTGGGCTTGAGTGAAAAAAATTACCTTTAAAATTAGCAACAAAGCAATAAAAAATATTACCATACGAAAATTTACAACATTGTTTTTTTAGTTTTAATTTCAAACAACAAAAATTCTATGTCAAAAAACAAAAAATATTTTTTTCGTTTGTAAAAAATATATTATTTTCGGGCTGTTAAATGTGTTTAAATTGTACAAAAAAATTATAAAATATAATGTTAAGTGATAAAAAATATTTCAAAGTGTTATTATCCTCAAATTTTCGCGAAAAAGTTTTGAAGTTTTGAGAGAGAATACAATTTTTACATATGTGTTGGATTTACATAGCACTCGTCTGTGAGAAGAGCGTAATGTTATTGTTGTAAAAAATTACAGCGTTTCATTCTTGTTTATTCTTTGTAGTAAGGTTTCATTACATATCGTGTTTAGATTATCGCATCCGTATCCTTCTACATAACATTTTGACATATCTTACTTGACATTTTGACATATATTACTTGTGTGCTCGTGTGAAGGGGCTTTAGAATAATTAATATTCATTGACTTAGAGAAAAAGTGTGTACTAATTTTTCTCCTTTCTAATTGATGTTTCAAAAAATGCCTATAATTGCTTTCCAAGACAGTCTTGTCGTGTGTGGTTCAAATTTTATAAATTTCGGTTCAGTCGTTTTCATAATTAGACGTAGGAGTCATGAAATAACTCCCCAAAACAAAAATGAAAAAACTTCCTAAAAATTTGTTCAGAAAGCAAAAACAACGCAAATTGGGGATTTAATTCGTTTTTTGTGGTATTATTTCACATTTAAAATGGGGATTTATTTGCCATATTATAGAGTGGTTAATAATTGCGTACATCCGTAGGCCGGCTATTTAGGAAATATTTGTTAAGCGAAGCCGTTTTGGTCATACCATAGAGAAGAAAGTTCTTGCGCCCGGCCGCAGGTCGGCTATTAAAAGAATCTTTATTAAGTGATTCAACTGAAATGTTCCCAATTTTGAGGACTTATATAATTTAAAAAAAATTTAAAAAACGTAGCAAAAATACAAATATTTCCAGTTTAATTTGTCAAAAATATTGATATTTATAAAATTAAAATTTACGCAAATTCAAAAACTTCATATCATTTTAAGATTATACTGCAAATTTTTAGTTTATTAAATTTTTAAAATTTTAAGTATATTAGTAGAAATTACTTCTGTTTCTTCATTTAAAAAAATAATAATGTTACCGCGTTCCGTATTTCGTCCCTTTTTGATTTTTTTGGAATAATGATATAACCAATTGAATTTCTGTTTAAAATTTCTTAAAGTCGGTCCAGCCATTTAGATGTGGACCTTATGAAAAACACGAAACTCCACTTTTTACTCATTTAAATTTAACTTTTCTAAAATATATCTTTTGACTAATTACAGCAAAATACTTCTTAAGTATTTGCATATTTCCGAAAAAGTACCTAAACTACGCCTCTATATTTTCTGAACATTTTACTGACGTTTTAAGATCTGACAACCGCGTATCACGGCTTTTAGATAACTAAATCGAAAATAATTTTGCGTTAGAATATACAAAAATCGGGTTTCTAACACAAAAGTACCGTTTTTCCCAGTTTTTCGCCCTTTTCCCAATTTTTGATACTAGTTTTGTTCCAATTTTCTCAAAGCAACATTTTGATGCTTCGAGACATGAAATTTTCTATGTTCCAAATTTTAAGAAAATTGCTTCATCCGTTTAGGCGTGATTGACGCACAAACAAATAAACAAACTTACAAAGAAATTTATAATATATATTAGGATATTATTATTACGTAAAAAAGTATTATCGAAACACAATATGAAAATGAAAACAAAGCTGTAAAAAATATTGTTTGTCCTGTTTTTCTGTTCTGCGTGGGAAAAACACCATTTTTAAATTAAATACTTTTTATATTAAATATTGTTTTTTTTTTTTTTTTTTTTTTTTTGATTTGTTAAAATATGTGCTGTTATTTGGTAAATTTCTTTTTGGGTGTTTTTATCTAAAAATATATTATTTATTCTTTAATAATGTGAAGAAAAAACTTTATATATGTCCAAATTATAGGACTATAGTCAAATTATAATAATTCCAAAATGGATTTATTAAATCCAAAAAATTGTTAGTTAGTTATTTCGAAAGGAGGATGTACATATATACATCAAATCCGAAGAAATACACCTAGACCTCTATCGGGCCAGTTGTGCGCTCCTTAACCAGTTCTTCAAGTGGAAATCGAACCCACCACCTCCGGTCTACCAGACTAGAACACTAACCACTAACCTACCGGAGGTTAGTGAGTTTACACAGTAGTATCAAAAGAATACTATAGATGTCGTTTTATACAAATTTTTCATATCATTTCTAGTTTTTGGGAGAAAATAATGTTTTTCATAAAATTTCAAAATAAACAAGTTAGAGTGCTATATTCGGCCGTGCCGAATCTTAAATACCCTCCACCAGCTGCTTTTATATTTATAATATAAAATAATTATTTGGTGAAATTTTTGTGAAAATAAGTTTTCTTATGTTTTTAAAATATGATTTAGCTATATTTAATAATTTGCATGTGAGTGAAATGTTTAATAAAGAAGAAAGAAGAAGATAAAAATGTTGCTTGAAAAATTTGCATACTGAACATAAAATAAGCGACTAATATCTTCATGAATAAGGAGATAATTGTTTATAATTATAGTTATGATAATGTAACTAGATTAATATTGTGGAAATAGCTTTCGATGAAACGATCGGATAAAGAAATTGACAGGAACATTTCTGAAGTAAAATAAAAAGTTTATTTTTTAAAAACTTTATTTGGTAATGAGTAAAAAGTGTTTACGTAATTTAATTTGACCGAATAATTATGGATGATCGTTAAACAAATTTCAAGTATATTTTATGTATATAAAAGTAATATTTGTGCCAAATTTTTGCATGGATATTATTATTTGGCAATAAGTTTATGCACTTAAATGTTTTTCTAAAGAGAACCTTGTTCGGGAGCTATGAGTTATGTATATGACAAATTGTGGTCAAACGGACCACATTTGCGTCTATAAATGTGATATTTTTGCCAAATTTTATACAAATATCTTAATTAGGTAATGAGTTATGGTTGTTGAAGCGACTTTTGGAAGAGAACCTTGTATGGCAGCTATGACCAATTGTAGACCGATCAGAAAAAAACATTTATGTATATCAAAATTATAGTTGTGCCAAATTTTGTAATAATAGTTTAATTAGGTAGCGAGATATGAGCGTTTAAGTGATGTATAAATATTTCAATTAGGTAATGAGTTTTGAGCGTTTAAGTGATTTTCGGGAGGGGATCTTGTATGGGAGCTATGACCCATTGTGGACCGATGGAAAAATATTTTCCTTGATATGAATTGTATTGACATAAAACTTTAATTTGTAAAATTTTGTGAAGATATCGATATTGTAACGGAAGTTATTAACAATAAACACATTTTCCGGGAATATGTACATTTGTATGGGAGGTATATGAAATTTTGAACCGATTTTTGCGATTTTTAACAATGTTAATTCTGGCATCAATAGATGTATCTCTGACAAAATTCATCAATTTATCTGCAGTAGTTTTTGTAAAAAGTACAAATAAATATGTGAAGAATCGCCATTTTTTCGAGGTTGTCTGACATTTTTACTTATAACTCTGAAACTATTTCACCGATCTTGCTGATTTTCAATACCAAACTGCTTAGGATAACAATGAATATTTTGAGTGAATTTTGTGGAGCTTAGTTGCTTCGTTTTAACGTGAGCGTGTTTTATACAGACAGACAGACGGACATATCTAGATCGACTCAGATCTTTATCATCAACGATTATTTCGCCATCAAGTCTTTTAATATCAGTTTTTGGTTTAGAAATTATTCCCAAAGTACGATTTAAGAATTGCCAGCATTTTCGAGGTTCATATCTAATTTTATACAAATTATCTTGATAGTAATTTATCATGCATTTCACTTATTCTTTTTATACAAAAATCAATATTATTATTTTTCTTCTTTCTTCTAATTTTTAAAAGTTTCTTTTTATGAAATTTTTCGGGTTTTTATTTCAGTGGAACTAGATATAGCATTTGCTAAATAACCTATTAACAAACAAGTGTCACTGTCTGGATTTGTTGTGAGATTACTCATAGATATATCACAAAAATTTGTTGTTTCAGTTTCTCATAGTTGGAAAATGTTTGAAAAATTTCAGTGTATCCTTCAGATTTTCCTGACAAATCTAATCTACACAAAATTAGGTTATGATCCGTCAAATTACACTCAATGGAATCAATTTGAATACATAACGATGAATTGCTGCTAGGTCTAGTTACCAGTGTATGGCAGTTGCTAAAATCAAAAGTTTCAAACAATGTTGTTAGATCAATTGCCAAAGGATTACTTAAAAAATCAATGTTCGTATCACCAACAAATATGAATGGATCATGGCCCAAAAGATCAAGAGTATTTTCTATATAAGAATGAAATTTATTATATGTACACTTTTGTGATCTATAAAGTGAAATAAGTTTTAATGGTTTTCCAGATACTTTTTTATTTTCAAGTTTAATAATTATGGATTGAATAAAATCCTTGCTTTCACACATTTCGACTGAATATAAAACATAATTACGTACATATATAGACGTTCCACCATAACAATCAGATCTGCAACAATGTATAGAGTTATATCCAGGTATATTAAGTATATAATTGGATCAAATCATCCTTAAACCTGTTTCCTGAATACAAATAATATCTGATAGTTTTGGAATTTGAGTAATTAAATGTTTAAATTTATTAAATTTTTCAAGAGAAGAAATGCTTCTTATGTTAACAAACGCAATTGAAAAATAACATTTATTTTGTATATTTAAGAACTTCTCATATGATAAAAAAGATTTAAAATAATAATTATTAGCCATTGTTATTGAGAAAAATATTTTATAATAATCAGATTAAAAATGAAATACTTAAGCTGGAGACATAAAAGGGGAATGGGGTTCATCTTCACTTTCATCCAAATTATCTTTATCTTGACGCGAAGATCTCCGGTTAGTAGTTGCTGCAAATAAAAGATTATCCACTTCCTCAGCATTTCTTATTAGTTTTGGTGGGGATAATTCACTTCTTTTAGTGTAAACTTTTCCATGAAAACTCTTCGATAACCAACTTTTTTTAAACTTTTTGCATGATTTAGTAACATTAAAGTTTCTTTACTTAAGAAATCATTTATATAAACATCTTTAGTTTTATCATTTTCTTTTAACGCCACCTTTGAAAACATGACTTTTTGCTTAGATTGATTGTTATTGAATTTTACTACCAAACTTTGTTTCCGGCTTGATTTATTATTACAATTCTTGTTTTTCAAAATATAAGCAGCATCTATTTCATTAGCATTAACAGTAACACCAACAGTAGTCATCATTTCAACAAAAGATTCTGCAGCTTTAGATGTATCTTTACATTCTATTCCATTAACTATACAATCATTTTTTACTCTTTGATAATTTAACATTTTTATAGATTGTTTTAATTCTGTTATTTCATTTCTTAAATTTTTGTTTTCTTTTTGTACAGCCTCTAACTTTTTTTGTTGTCAGCTATACCTTTCAAAACATCATCAATCTGCTTAGACATAAACTGCATTGCCACATTTAAATCATCCAGCTGATTAAGTTTTTTTAGTTAAGTTTTTATTGTCATTATTTATGTTTCCCTTACTTCCCTTACAGATGTGACAAACATATTCTTCATCTTCATTACACATTAAATTATCAATTTGACGTTTGTCTAGCATAGAACACATATCATGAAATTCTTTGGCGTACTTGTCACATTGAATGCTAGCCTCTTCTTCTATTTGTAAATTGCACTGAGCGCATATTATTTTCTTTGTTTAAACGCTTCGACGTTTTGTAGAAGGCATACTTGATATTGTTCTTTAAAATTGCAGTTTTCTTAATTACACTGTTCAAACGTTTATATTTAAAGTTTCCTTTTAATATTTTTTTTGTTTTTTCTTTTATAAAGGTAATAGGAGAGAATCACAAAACTTGACTTTTACTTTCCAGGGTTGCCAACTGACTTTTATCATCTGAAACCATAATTTTTAATTCGCTGTCTGAATCGGAAGATAAATCAGATGATTATAACAAAATATATACAGCTTCCATTTCAAATATCAATCCTTTAAATTTTGATGGTTATTTTTAATTTGTTTTAATATTATTACACCGTTGTTTACACGTTGGAGCCATCTATGGTATAGTATAATAACAATATTTGGATTTTATTTGATTAAAAATGGGACTATTAAAACATATTTAATTATTTTTGTATACTTTATCAATCTCAATGGAAGAGGAATGTGATGAGATTCACCCTTAAGAAAATGCTTTGAGAATCTATAAAAATATACCAAACTACCTTGAGGATATGGATGAAAATAATTTTAGGAAAAGGTTCCGAATTTCTTCTCAGTTGACTGCCTAATAGTGTAGACGTGTTTTATGAATACTCCTCCAAAACTTTGTGCGCGAAGTGTTTTAATATTGTTAAAACAAACTTGATTACTTGCCATATTTGTGAAGTAAACTTTCATTTCATCTGCTCTAATAAAGATGAAGGTTTAATTGAATTATTTAATAAAAATAATAACGTTGTTTTTAATTGCGACGATTGTCTTAATATTTCCAAAGATTTAGTTGCTTATATTTCTTCTCTATCCACCGAAGTGAGAGAACTAAATTACAATTAATAGCAACAACAATCAATGATAATGTGAAAGAGCTAACGCAATGGTTCAATGAACCTTGAACAATCGAGAAATCAACTTAAATGCCTCCGGGAAGTTAGTGTTCTTGTCTGGTAAACCGGAGGTGGTGGGTTCGATTCCCACCTGAGACACTGGTTAAGGACTAACCAACAAATAAAAATCAAATCAACATAAAGTTAATGATGTTGTTGGTGCTTCAAACATATATAATATTCGTGGTGATGATTTCGCTAGTTCGCCTGTTTCTTCTTTTCTACTGCTGCATCAAACACGTATGAAGCTGAGAACGTATGGGCAAGGGTTCACAGACGTAAACGAAGAAACCGTGTGGTTGTTTTTGGTGATAAGAAGACAAATGATGTAGCTGTGGTTTCAACGAAGAATTATTTACATATTTCTTCATTCGAACCTACTGTTTCTGCAGACCAAATAATTTCTTATGTAGATAAAATTGCAAAAATAAGTAAAAATATACGAGGTTGGTTTAAAAAAAATGTTGATGTTAATACTTTAAAACATGTTAACTTTAAATTAGCTGTTTCTCAATGTTATTATAATGAAATTATAAAATCATCATTATGGCAGGTTGGAATTAAACTTCGCCCATTTATTAAAAAAAAACTGCCAAGTTTAAAATTTTTTTACCAAAATGACGAAATCTTCTCAATTATAGGATCACAATGTGGTGTTGACGTCTTTGTTATTGCTGAAACTTGGTTGAACTCGGATTTTCAAGATGGCGAATTCTTTAATATGAATTTATACAACATTTATCGAAGAGACGGAAGTGCTGAAAAGACTGGATGTTTGCTTGGTGGTGGAATACTGATAGCCGTAAAAAAGGATTAAAATCTTATTCATGTTCATCAATTGTTGTTGATGATTTATTAGATAAATTATTTTATACTCATTGCACATTGATAACGTTATTCATTTATATAATAACTTGTTTTTTTGACGACAATAATTTAGGTAACATTGTTTGGTCTACTTCTAATAATGATTTAATTCCAACTAATCTAAATGATTTCAAAATGTATGTCATTGATAGCTTTTATGAAATTGATCTAGTACAAATAAACAATGTCTTCAATAAATTGAACAAAATTTTATTTATTTTTTTTTTGCATTTAGGAAGAAGAAAAGGAAATGTGAACAAAAACAAATGCTTTAAAAAAATTGTAAATAGGCAAACAAATTGCTGAACAAGTTTTTAAAGCTAGGAAGCCATGTTGGTAATACGGACGGACAATAAAGCCTCATCCGCTAAAAGAACTCTTCCGCTCTATAGTTGCCTCCAGTAAACCAGCTAGTTGCCGCAGGGAAACGATTGCCAGATACCGTTTATCCCCAAGCGAAATCATGAACCTTTAAAAAACGTAAACGTAAAATTTGAGATCCTGAATTTAAACCTAAACTAAATTATAAATTTAAAGCCTAAATCTAAAACTAAAGCTAAATCTGAATCTTAAATTTGAATTTTAAATCTAAATTTAAAACCTAAATTTAAACCTAAAACTAAATTTAAATTTTAAAACCTAAATTTAAATCTAGGTGGGAAGGTGATCTCTTGGTATCAACACCAGCCAGGAGGAAATTGTTCGATAGGTATAGCACGTAGGGAGATGGACTTTTATTCATTTTTTATTCACCCCCATCGGCGAGCTTCAAGCCCGGCATAAGCGAGCATACCAGCGCCACTTTGTTTTTTGTATTGTTTGTTTTATCTACTGTTTGGTCAACGACCAAACCGATTATCAAACAATAACATCACCATGCCCACACTACATACTACAATATCGTATGAACTATTTCTTAATAATTTTCTAGATATTTGTTATAAAAGTATTCCCCTTAAAGAAAATAGATGCTTAAACATCCCTGGTACACTAAAGAATTGAGAAGACTGAAAATCAAAGAAATAAATTGCCTAAGTTATATATTACTTCAGATTGTCCTGGAATTTTTAACCAACATAATTTACTGCAAAAACAACATCCCCACGACAATTGGATCTTCGCTCCGGAACGACCCGAGTCATACTCGGCCAAAGATTGTCAACCCAGTGACAGCTGTATTAATGAACGTTTTTTCCCCAGGAAAGAACTATCGGCCATAGTCTAGCTGTTACAACAACAACTGCAAAAACAATACAATTTTTTAAATAAATTTCTATATAAACAATATGTAATAAATATGGAAATTAAATTTAAAATAAATCTAAAATATTTTTGGAAATTTATTAAATCTAAAATACAAAGTTCTTCTGATATTAATAATATATTATCATCCAATAATCTTAATTTCGAGTAATTTGTTATTTTGGAAGATGAAATTACTCTTGCAATAAATGATCTAAATAGCTCACTAACTTTAGATGCATCATCCATTATTTCACAGTATGCCATTGACCGTGATCTAGTGCAAACAAACATAATTTTGAGTTCTCTAAAGTGTAAAATAAAGTAATAATATAAAATAAAAACAATTGTCTTGTGAAAAATTTAAAAAATGAATCTGATAATGAACAATCTACAAATATCAATGTACCAAAACCCCCACCAATTATTAACCAAATGCTATTGAATCTTTAGGCCACAAAGTAAGAAATATTACTAATATAAGAAGTAGAATTACTAAACAATCCCTTCCAATGTTTTTTATTGACTTAGAGCCGGGCTTAAATAATAAAAATGTATATGATATTAAAACTTTATGTAATGCAGTTGTTAATATTGTACCACCAAGGAAAACAAAAGATATAGTACAATGTCACCGTTGCCAGGAATTTGGCCATACAAAAACCTACTGCAGGAAGTCGGTAAATTGTGTTAAATGTGGTTTAGGTCATTTAACAGTTGATTACAAACAATGACGATCCGCCTAAATGTATAAACTGTTTACAAAACCATCCAGCAAGTTACAAAGGTTGTATAGTATATAAACAATTATTTAGGAAAAAAGTACAACTAAATATTGCTACAAGACGCAACAACAATAGTTATAATAATAGTTATAGTTATAATGATCAAGACTACCCAAATTTAATTGACAATGCAATAAATCCTAATGTAAATCGAATATTTCCTATTCAGAAACTGTCAAGACTAATCAAACAAATTCATTTGAAAAACTGGAAAAATTAACACCAAATCAAATTGATTTAACAAACAAACTATTGAACATAATGACGGTTCTGATAGCTAAACTATGCAATTAAATTTAAATATTGCAATATGGAATGCTAAAGGTCTTTCCAACCATACACATAAAGTAGAATTATTTCTTAAATTACACTGTATAGATATTATGCTAGTGTCGAAAACACATTTTACCAGTATATCCTTTTTTAAAATAAGAGGATATGAACTAATTTCATCAAATCATACGGATGGCGGAGCACATGCTGGGGCTGCAATATTAATAAAATCTTCAATAAAATACGAACTGTTACACGAAGTAAGAGAAACATATCTTCAAGCTGCATGTATAAAGGTCAAATGTGATCTAAATGTTGTTTGTTTACTCTGGCATTTCTAGTCAATTGTTACACATCCAGTTTCAATACTTTCCTACAATCACATATGGTTATTAATAACAAAACTGATTTAATGTCATTTGCAAATTGGATTGAAATAAATGTGAGTCTTAACATATCTTTGAAATCTCCGGAGGAAATAGATGATGCAGTTGAAAACTTCAATAACACAATACACGAAGCAGGTTATTTGTCAACTCCATATTATCCAACGCAACGTAATTACAATCAAATTACATTAACAACAGAAATCAGAGATCTTTGAAGAAAGAAGAGGCGACTTAGGAATATATGGCAAAACAGTAGAAATCTTCATGATAAACAACTATTTAATAAAGCTGCTAAAGATCTTAAAATTTCACTCTTTAAATTGAAAAACGACCAAATTTGTTATTTTTCGTCAAAACCTCAATACTAGCAACACGAAAGACAATGTGTTCTTATTGTGGAAAGCAACGAAATATATAAAACGACCTAAGATAAGAAATGTACCTATAAACAAGTATGAATTTATAGTCGGACATTGCCGACCATATGATACCCTACACCAGTCAGTATGTTAAAATTTTGATTTTTTTGTAAATAAAGCCTTTAATTTGTTTTATTTATTTCTACAAGAGGGCTCATAGTGGAGAAGGGGTAAATATGGGCCTATCCTTATAAATTTTGGTAGATTAATTAACGTCTACTACAAAGTCATTTATGTAGATTTTAATCGTTTTATAAGTAATTATAAGTTAATTTTGACCATCAAGTCATTTTCTGAAGGGGAGTCTGTATGGGGGCTAGGGTCAAATGAGGCCCGATCACAATAAAAATTAGTATTGTCAATTATTGTTCTATAAAACTAATTTTTGCTGATTTTCGTTGACATTATAAAATATTTAACGTACTTATGAGACTAAAGGCCCGATTCGGGGGTACGGTTTTATGGGAGCTAGGAGAAATAATGGATCGATTTCAACCATTTTCAATAGCGTTCGTCCTTGAAGCAAAAAAAGAGTATGTGCCAAATTTCATCAAATTATCTTGAAAATTGCGACCTGTAGCGTGCGCACAAGGTTTACATGGACACACAGACAGACAGACAAACAGACGGACATAGCTAAATCAACTCAGAAAGTGATTCTGAGGCGATTGGTATACTTTAAGGTGGGTCTAGGACCAATATTTTTGGGTGTTACAAACTTCAGCATAAACACATAATACCCTCCCCACTATAGTGGTGTAGGGTATAAAAATAACAACAATGTTTGGTGTAAAACTGACAAAACTAAGGCTGAGGCATTTGCTCTTCATCTTAAAAATACTTTTCTACCTCACTAAAACACAAATTCCTGTATAGATGAAATCATTGAATTTCCAAATAGCTCTTGTCCTATGGATTGGCCCATCAAACACATTTCACCAAATGAAGTAAAGGAAGAAATAATGAAATTAAACTGCAAAAAGTCTCCAGGATACGATAGCATCGATGGAAAAGTGACTCAATCATTGCCAAGAAAGGTATTATTTATTTAACATTAATATATAACTCTATGTTGAGATTAAGTTATTTCCCCTTGCAATGGAAATGTGCTGAGATTGTTATGATTAATAAACCCAATAAGCCAGAGAACAATGTTACATCCTACAGACCAATATGTTTACTGGTACTATTCGCCAAAATATTTGAAAGAATAGTTCTGAAAAGATTATTACCAGTTCTAGACAATTTTAACATAATTCCTGATTATCAAATTGGTTTTAGAAAAAAACATGGTACTCCAGAACAATGCCATCGTATCGTATCTTATATAAGAGATACATTGGAAACGAAAAAATATTGCTCAGGAGTATACTTAGATGCACAATAAAGTATGGCATACTGGTTTGTGTTACAAATTAAAAAAAACTGCTTCCAACTCCGTATTATTTGTTGTTAAAATCTTATTTAACAGACAGAAGTTTTTATGTTAAAGTAAACTCCGAATTCTCCCAATTATACAACATTAAGGCTGGTGTTCTTTAAGGCAGCGTTCTCGGACCAATCCTATACACAGTATATACTTCAGATATGCTATTTACGGAAAATGCTTAATTGCCGATTTTAGCTTCCGATACTTGTCTAAACAATGCATTAAATTTAATACAAAAAGAACTCAATGAAATTTAAATATGTTTA
This sequence comes from Lucilia cuprina, assembly GCF_022045245.1. Taxonomy (NCBI): domain Eukaryota; kingdom Metazoa; phylum Arthropoda; class Insecta; order Diptera; family Calliphoridae; genus Lucilia; species Lucilia cuprina. The sequence continues at coordinate 41,968,504 of NC_060950.1, forward strand.
AACAAGTGGAATAAGTATCAAAGTTAACACAGAAAAATCATTACATGTTACATTTTCTTTAAGAAAAGGCAACTGTCCTCAAGTTATACTGAATAATAATCCAATTCCTTAAGGCGTAAAATATTTGGGAATGTACATTGATAGGAAGTTAACCTGGAAGACACATATTAAATCAAGAAAAACAACAACTAAATATACGTCTCTTTTGGCCACTAGGACCCAAATCTTCATTAGGCTTGGAGAATAAAGTTATAAATTACAAAACAATGCTGAAACTAATTTGGGCCTATGTGATACAATTATGGGGGACCGCTAGCAACTCAAATGTCGAAATTTTGCAGAGATACCAGTCAAAAATACTAAGATCAATTGTCAATGCTCCATGGTTTGTATCAAACTTCTCAATGATCTTTCTATTCCTAAGGTTATTGATGAAATTGAAAGATTCAGCGGAAACTATTTAGAAAGCCAAAGTCAACACATCAACCCGCTAGGAAATACTTGATGACTCTGATGAAGTAATTAGCATTTTTTTATTAATATATGTATATATACATATATACAGTGTCTCTCATAAGTATTCGAATTTAGGTATACTATGAAAAGAAACCAAATTTAAACATTTTTTTGCGTGCAAAATAAATAAATATATTTGTTATATTATCTAGACAGTCCTTAGGTTTCATATCTCACTCCATAAAATTTAAAAATTTACATTTACTTAAATTAATTAAGCTTTTTTAAAAGAAGTCCATAAAATTTTCTCACAAAAGTATTCGAATTTTTCCTGTATTTCACATTTCATCATATTATACGAAACATAAAGTTAGAATCAAATGTTTTTTTTTTTGCTTAAAATTGTTTAATTGTGTAATTTTTTTCATTTTTCCAGAGATAAAACCAAAATTCGATATTGGAACTTAATAGACCCCTTGGCGTATCTAAAAATAATATTTTTTGCTACAAGAATCTGTAAGATATACTAATGGGATCATTCTTCTGTCTCTAATTCAACTTATTAGAACCTTAGTCCATTTTAGTTTTTAGAGGACCCCAGATATCGGCGAGATCCGAATCTTCAATAATTCTATTAGACATGCTTTCGAGAAGATCGCTATTTAAAATCAGCAAAATCGGTCGGTAAATAACGGAGATATGAGCAAAAATCCGAGACAACCTCTGAAAATTTCATCAAAAAATTGTTAAAAAAGCAACAAAAACACGTGTACATCTTTTTCTATGTACACGTGTGTGTGTGTAGATGTATTTGGTTTTATTCAGCTGTGTATTTTTTTGTATGTTTGGAATCCAAACATACAAAAAATACAATGTTTACCAGCAATGAATCAGAGGTCGAAGTCGACCGGCTTCGAGTCGGAGCTTAGCCGCCGCCGAACTATATTTAGTTGCTTGAGCCGCCGCCGAAACATTCGGCTTAAATCGACTCAAATTTTTTTAATGTTTTTATTAACTAGACTTTAAAATTCACTATGGTGAAGGGTATATAAGATTCGGCACAGCCGAATATAGCACTCTTACTTGTTTTTGCTTAAAATTGTTTAATTGTGTAATTTTTTCATTCTTCCAGAGATAAAACCAAAATTCGATATTGGAACTTAATAGACTCCTTGGCGTATCTAAAAATAATATTTTTTGCTACAAGAATCTGTAAGATATACTAATGGGATCATTCTTCTGTCTCTAATTCAACTTATTAGAACCTTAGTCCATTTTTATAATACTAGGGTAAAACATTTTCGGGGAAAGTTGTCTGGTATGTATTCTTTTAGATATCAGCTTTTATACATTTTAGTTTTCAGTATATTGTAGAAGTATAGAACTAAAAATAAAAACAAGTATGAATTTATAGTCGGACATTGCCGACCATATGATACCCTACACCAGTCAGTATGTTAAAATTTTGAATTTTGTTTAAATAAAGCATTTAATTTGTTTTATTGTGGAATATTTTTACTTATTGTTGACAAAAAAGAGAGGTTTTGTACAAGAGGGATCATAGGGGAGAAGGGGTAAATATGGGCCTATCCTTATAAATTTTGGTAGATTAAGTTACGTCTACTACAAAGTCTTTTATGTAGATTTTAATCGTTTTATAAGTAATTATAAGTTAATTTTGACCATCATTTTCTGAAGGGGAGTCTGTATGGGGGCTAGGGTCAAATGAGGCCCGATCACAATAAAAATTTGTATTGTCAATTATTGTTCTATAAAACTAATTTTTGCTGACTTTCTTTGACATTATAAAACATTTAACGTACTTATGAGCCTAAGACCCGATTCGGGGGGTACGGATTTATGGGGGCTAGGAAAAATAATGGACCGATTTCAATCATTTTCAATAGCGATCGTCCTTGAAAATGAGAGTATGTGCAAAATTTCATCAAATTATCTTGAAAATTGCGACCTGTAGCGTGCGCACAAGGTTTACATGGACACACAGACAGATAGACAGACAGACGGACGGACAGACGGACATAGCTAAATCGACTCAGAAAGTGATTCTGAGGCGATTGCTATACTTTAAGGTGGGTCTAGGGCCAATATTTTTGGGTGTTACAAACTTCAGCACAAACGCATAATACCCTCCCCACTATAGTGGTGTAGGGTATAAACATGACTCTAAGAAACGCCATTCAATATAGTAGAATCATTCTTTTTATAACCATTGGTTTACAGGCTGAATGTTTCCATATCATTATGGTCTAATTCCAAAATATTGATATCTGGTTAAATATTATTTACGATGATAAAAATAAACCCAAAATCTTTGACCTACAGTGTTATTGTAATGGGCAACATAAGCGTGAAAGTTATAAGTAGTAAAAACTTAAATCTAATGTAGAGGATGACGTTTTGTTAAGGCATGTTTTGGAGTTGTATTCCGCTACAATATCGGGGAAATTGAAAATATATATGTGCTAATATCTACATGAATATATACTAGCCAACTTTGCCGGAAAATATCGATCCTAGTGGAACGAAAAGAGGCTTAAGATCCAGATAATTCAATTAGAAACAGAAGAACGATCTCAAAAAAACATCACGGAACGTTTAAGTACAGATCCTTACAACAAAATATATTACTTTTAGATACAACAGGAGTCAAATAAATCTCAATATTAAATTGTGGATTTACCTCTGGAAAAAGGGAAAGATAAATGAAAATGTGGTCAAAATACGCCCATTTTAATGATTTTACTTATAAAGATGGTAAAATCGCCCCAAAATTGTGGCTCAAATGGGCCAAAAATATGTCCCTTCGGTTGATAGTAACCCCTTAAACAAACTTAAGCAAAAACAAGTTAGAGTGCTATATTCGGCCGTGCCGAATCTTAAATACCCTGATTTATCTATATTTAATCATTTGCATGTGAGTGAAATATTTAATAAAGAAGAAAGAAAAAGATAAAAATGTTGCTTGAAAAATTTGCATACTAAACATAAAATAAGCGACTAATATCTTCATGAATAAGGATATAATTGTTTATAATTATAGTTATGATAATGTAACTAGATTAATATTGTGGAAATGGCTTTCGATGGAACGATCGGATAAAGAAATTGACAGGAACATTTCTGAAGTAAAATAAAAAGTTTATTTTTTAAAAACTTTATTTGGTAATGAGTAAAAAGTGTTTACGTAATTTTCGAAAATGACCGAATAATTATGGATGATCGTTAAACAAATTTCAAGTATATTTTATGTATATAAAAGTAATATTTGTGCCAAATTTTTGCATGGATATTATTATTTGGCAATAAGTTTATGCACTTAAATGTTTTTCTAAAGAGAACCTTGTTCGGGAGCTATGAGTTATGTATATGACAAATTGTGGTCAAACGGAAAAAAACTTGCGGTTACATTTGCGTCTATAAATGTGATATTTTTGCCAAATTTTGTACAAATATCTTATTTAGGTAATGAGTTATGGTTGTTGAAGCGACTTTTGGGAGAGCACCTTGTATGGCAGCTATGACCAATTGTAGACCGATCGGAAAAAAACATTTATGTATATCAAAATTATAGGTGTGCCAAATTTTGTAATAATAGTTTAATTAGGTAGCGAGATATGAGCGTTTAAGTGATGTATAAATATTTCAATTAGGTAATGAGTTTTGAGCGTTTAAGTGATTTTCGGAAGGGGACCTTGTATGGGAGCTATGACCAATTGTGGACCGATCGCAAGAAAATTTTAAGGTAACATTTATGTATATAAAAGTAATATTTGTAGCAAATATCTGAATTAGGTAATGAATTTTGAGCGTTTAAGTGATTTTCGGGAGGGGACCTTGTATGGGAGCTATGACCAATTGTGGACCGATCGAAGAACATTTTAAAGTAACATTTATGAATATAAAAGTAATATTTGTAGCAAATATCTGAATTAGGTAATGAATTTTGAGCGTTTAAGTGATTTTCGGGAGGGGACCTTGTACGGGAGCTATAACCAATTGTGGACCGATCGGAAGAAAATTTTAAGGTAACATTTACGTATATAAAAGTAATATTTGTAGCAAATGTTGTATAAATATCTTAATTAGGTAGCGAGTTGTGAGCGTTTAAGTGATTTTCGGGAGGGGACCTTGTATGGGAGCTATGACCAATTGTGGACCGATCGGAAGAAAATTTTAAGGTAACATTTATGTATATAAAAGTAATATTTCTAGCAAATTTTGTATAAATATCTTAATTAGGTAGCGAGTTATGAGCGTTTAATTGATTTTCAGGAGGGGACCTTGTATGGGAGCTATGACCAATTGTGGACCGATTAGAAGAAAATTTTAAGGTAACATTTATGTATATAAAAGTAATATTTGTAGCAAATTTTGTATAAATATCTCAATTAGTAATGAGTTTTGAGCGTTTAAGTGATTTTCGGGAGGGGACCTTGTATGGGAGCTATGACCAATTGTGGACCGATGGAAAAATATTTTCCTTGATATGAATTGTATTGACATAAAACTTTAATTTGTAAAATTTTGTGAAGATATCGATATTGTAACGGAAGTTATTAACAATAAACACATTTTCCGGGAATATGTACATTTGTATGGGAGGTATATGAAATTTTGAACCGATTTTTGCGATTTTTAACAATGTTAATTCTGGCATCAATAGATGTATCTCTGACAAAATTCATCAATTTATCTGCAGTAGTTTTTGTAAAAAGTACAAATAAATATGTGAAAAATCGCCATTTTTCGAGGTTGTCTTACATTTTTACTTATAACTCTGAAACTATTTCACCGATCTTGCTGATTTTCAATACCAAACTGCTTAGGATAACAATGAATATTTTGAGTGAATTTTGTGGAGCTTCGTTGCTTCGTTTTAACGTGAGCGTGTTTTATACAGACAGACGGACGGACATATCTAGGTCGACTCAGAATTTCATAAGGATCAAGAATATATATATACTTTGTTGGGTCTTAGATGAATATTTCTTAGTGTTACAAACGAAATGACAAACTGATATATACCCTCTATCACCACTGATGGTGGTGGAGGGTATAAAAACCATTTGATTCTAATTTTGTGTTTCGTATTATATGATGAAATGTGAAATACAGGAAAAATTCGAATACTTTTGTGAGGTAATTTTATGGACTTCCTTTAAAAAAGAGCTTAATTAACTTAAATAAATGAAGATTTTTCAAATTATAAAACTTGTGATGAAATGAAACCTAAGGGCTGCCTCGATAATATAACAAATGTATTTATTTATTTTGCACACAAAAAATATTATTAAATTTGGTTTCTTTCTGTAAAAAATGTATTACTTAAGTAAAAATACAAAATTTACCGCTGAATGTTAAAAGACCGCGAGTGGTTGTAAAGCACTCTTACGAATCTTGAATATCACTAAATTTATTTTTAAAACTAAAAACTTAAGAACTATTAAACAAAATCTTAAAACTAACTTAGAACTAAGATAAGACCTCATGCACTCTTTTTATGTATTCAATCTTATCAATTTCATATTCCCATTTAAGGGTGGGTTTTCAAGTGAAGAAGTGGTAAGAATATGCTCAATTTTTAATTATATCTCATAATGTCTATGCGTTACATAAACATGATAATTAATGTGCATCTTAGTGCTAGCATTCTTATTATTACTAAAGGTCATAAAAACCAAGCCATAAATATTTATTTGTAACTCAAGTGATCGAATAGTTTTTATGACCAAACACATGCACCAAAATAATATTTTAAACTAAGTTCAAATATGTTTGAACATTCTGTCAGTTGAAATACTAAATATATGTATAATTATTTTGTCTAAATATGTATATAGTAATTTATGAATACTTATGTATAATAAACGGTACAGAATCATGGACATGACTACCTCTTCCTATACTTGTAGCAGTAGTAGCCAGGAACCCATAACCACAGCTAAGCTCTCTTCTCCCGGCTCGCTTTCTTCAATTCTAAATTTCCATCAATATACTCTTCTTTGTTGGCTGGATTTTTATTTTTGTTGATGTAAGAGTATGTTTCGTCATCAGTATCTGTAGCAACATCTTCGGCTAATTCATTATCATCACTTCCTTCCATATCGATAGTCCCAGTTTCATCACAGGTAATTTTATCATCAGCATTATTTTCTTCAGCATCATTGTCATCATCGGCATTTTTATTATTGGTATTAATATATAAAAGACGCATCGCATATGTTGGCTTCAGTTGTGTTGTCAATAGCATTAGTTTCATCAACGATAGATCCAGTTTCATTTTAAATCCCTTCATCAGAATAATTATTGGCGGCATATTTACCTTCAGTGTTGATATTACTGAGTTGTTTATCTAATGCATCTTTGTCATCAACTATAGTATCATGATAAGTAGAAGTACCCAAGTATGTGTTTTCCCCATTATGAAATCCTCCATAGTGAGGAATTGCCGGGGAAATGTAGGCAGGAACATTAGACAAACCACTAACTGAATCGGTTTCTTCAAGTGTTGAATTGTTAAATTAACTCTGTATTTCTAATAAGATAAGTTGACTTTTAATCTGTGCCACTGAATCATTATGTCCATTTCGAATATACCGCACTGAGAATAGCGATATTCCAATTGCTTCATAAAGTTGCTCCACTCTATAATTCTTTCGTCAATATCGCTTACAGAATTATATAATTTTATTTATAACTCCGCTTATACCTTCTCTTGATCTCTCCATTTTCTTTTCAATCTCCCAAAATTTGTTCTCATGTGAAAGATATGCAAATTTTGGCGTTCTTTTCTGACTCTCGTGGAGTTATCTTTAACTCTAGTGGAGTTTTTACTGGTTCTCTTGGAACCTCTTTTGGCACCTTGTCCTTCTTTGGAGCATCCTCTAGCTCTCTTGAAGCTTCTCTCGGTTCTCTTGGAACCTCTTTTGGCATTGAAGCCTGTTTTAGCTCTCTTGGAACTTTTTGCTCATGTTGAGCATTTTCAGGCTCTCTTAGAGCTCTTTTTAACTCATCTCTTATCTTTTCTTCAATGGAGATTATCATGGATTCCATGTACTTTCAGAGCCTAGTTTCTAGGTCTTCTTCTATTGTTGTCGACATATTGTATACTTCTTTTTTATATACTTTTTATTTATTTTTAATATACTTTTCATATATATTAAATTTATAATTAGCTGTGTCTAATTCAATCTCTGTTGAAGCCGAGATTGACGCTTTTTTTCACGAACAGTGAACCTGACCAAGCCCTGATCCGGATTTGTAACTCAAGTGATCGTTTTATGACCAAGTGATAGTTTTTATGACCAAACACATGCACCAAAATAAGATTTTAAACTATATTCAACTTTGTTTGAACACTTTCCATAGAATATCTAAATTCGAATACTTATGAGAGACACTGTATATATATTGTTGTTCACAATGGAGTCCAACAATTATTTTCATTATTTTATATTGTATCAAATTTATTTATTATCCTTAAATGGATAGATTGTAAATAAAGAATTACTTAAAAAAAATCCATTATTTGAGCATTGGCACAAATGTTTAATAAATCTTTATCAGAAGGCATTTTATATACAGATGGAAACTTACCTATTTTTGAGTCAGACTATAGACTAGGCTATAGACTAGACTATAGACAAGACTATAGACAAGACTATAGACAAGACTATAGACAAGACTATATACTAGACTATAGACTAGACTATAGACTAGACTATATACTAGACTATAGAGAAGACTATAGGCTAGACTATATACTAGACTATAGACGGAACTATATAATATACTATAAACTAGACTATTGAATATACTATAGACTAAACTATATACTAGATTAGATAGATAGATAGATAGATAGATAGATAGATAGATAGATAGATAGATAGATAGATAGATAGATAGATAGATAGATAGATAAATAGATAGATAAATAGATAGATAAATAGATAGATAGATAGATAGATAGATAGATAGATAGATAGATAGATAGATAGATAGATAGATAGATAGATAGATAGATAGATAGATAGATAGATAGATAGATAGATAGATAGATAGATAGATATATGATTTATTAAAGAATTTAAGTAATACAATATGAGCTGTTGAACAATGAATCTCTTAAAGTAAATCATAGTAAGACATAACAAAAATGCTGTGTGTCTGATTGGCTAAAAATTTTAGCATATATAAATTTAAGTACAGTTTTTTCTTTCGCATGCTAAATATTAAATATAATTTTAATAGTAAGTGACAATAATAACAATAGTAATATAAATAATAACAACAGATCTTGCTTTTAAAAGTTTATTCCTATTTTATTATATTCATTTAAAATAAGTTTTCTGTATTTTAAAGAATTTATGAGAAAAGTATATAAACGCACATAATCTTTGCCATTCAGTATTGCTTGAAACTCTTCAAACGACATAATTTTTGTTCCAAAAATTGCCAAACGGTATCTAGAAAAAATGGGGCATTTGCCAAGAAAATGATAAGCATTCTCCAATTCATTGCAATTGCACAATGTACATATATTGGTTTCATTCCCATTAAATGAACGCGAGTTCAAATTGAGTAACCCACCTCTTGCTTTTAGAATCAGGCTTATAGTATATGTTGAGTAATAATCACAGAAGTATGGTTCAATGTCATATTGTAATGTATGGTAAGTGTCATGAAAACGTGAGTTTCTGGCACTTAAAACGAATTTTTTGTGTTCCAAATTCTTCAAGGAACTCAGTATTAGATTCTGGTAATACAAAAAATTTCTTTTAAAGAGCTCAAAATTAAAACTTATTCCATTTTCACTGCACAGAATCCTCCAATATGGATACCAAAACGCCTGCTGTCGTACTGTTTCCTCTGCTAGGATTCGTGGTAATCTATTACCTGGAAGTTCGAAAGCTTTCCTAATATAGCTAAAATGTAAATTCAAAGTTTCAAAATAAAGTGACGATAAACGGGTATATCGTCACTTTATATCCAAGTGAAGCATATAATTGGGAGTGTTACGCGGAAGGCATAAAATTCGCTTCAAAAAATATCTCAACAATTTTTCAGCCTCATCAAAGCTCATCAAGCCTCATCAAACACCCCATATTTGGGCTCTATAAAATAGTATGGATTTTGCAGCTGAATGGAAAATTTTAAGTTTGTTTGAAATATTTATTTTAGGGTGATGAATGTAGCTTAACCATGTAGAATTAATAGCAATTTTGGAGGAAGTTAGTTTGGCTGCAATATGTTTCCTAAAAGAAAGGTAATAGGTTAATATAATTCCTAGATATTTATATTCATTTACTATATCTATTTGATTGTTACCATATTTCCATGAAAGATCACGACTAATCCTTGCACTGTTTCTAAATATCATTATCTTTGACTTATCTAAGTTTACCTTCAAACACCATAGATCACAGTATTTATGCAATGCGTCTATCATGTTTTGTAACATAATTGGGCAGTCTGATAATAAGACAATGTCGTCTGCATATAATAGGACTTTTACAACAGTACCACTAACAATAATGCCACCCGTAAATATTCATGTAGATCTTTTAAATAAAGAGCAAATAGTACTGGACTAAGTAGACATCCCTGTTTAACACCTTGCGTGACAGTAAAGGGATTTGATAAAATACTGCCATCCCAAACTTGACTAGTTGTATTATCGTATAGCTTCTGTAATATCCGTATCATTTTCTCTGAAAGTCCTAAACAACAAACTTATAAAACAGTGAATTTCTCGGTATTATGTCAAAAGCTGAAGAAAAGTCAACAAAGAAGCTGAAGAAAAGTCAACAAAGCTTAAAATTAAGATTAACAATACTGGTTAAGTTGAATAAATTATCAACAGTAGAGTAATCTTTACGAAAATCTGCTTGTAATTGATTTAAAATATTGTGGTAGCAAATCCAACTATTAATACGGTTTATAATGAGGCCAGTAAATATTTTGTATATAGTGTCGAGGAGCGACAGTCCTCTGTAATTCGTTACCACATTAATGTTACCCTTTTTGAATGAAGGTATTATTATAGAGTGTCTGAAAGAATCAGGTATATCTTCCAGAAGATAGATTCTGTTAAACAATGTCATCATCTCATTTAAAAATCTTATTGGTGCATTCTTATAGAATTCGTAACTAATTCTGCCCTGACCTGGTGCCTTATTTAGTTTGGCGGTTTTTAAAACTAGGAAAAGCTCTCTCATCTCAAAAGGTGAATCCAAATATGGGTCAATAACATTGGTGGCCGACCACAAGATTACACGATCACAATTTTCGTTATCTAGAAGAGATTTAAAATGTTTATAAAAATTTAAATTGTTTAGGTTAGTTCCCAATTTAAGTTGGCAGTTCCTCATTGATCTTGACAACTTCCACCATTCACTACTATTCTTGACGACATTTAACTTATCGATATTCTTTAGCTTGTATTTTAGTATTTTCTCTTTGCATAGTTTTGAATATTTTGACCTACTTTCCAAATAAGATTTTCTATTTTATTCAGAATTGGATTTTCGGTATCGATTAAGTTCCCTAAGCATAAGTTTTCGAGCATTTTCACATTGGTAGTCGTACCACTTATTTCTAGGTTCAAAACGTCTTGTATGAGAGTTACTTCCAGCGGCGGCATGGATTTTGTTAGTGCATATATTGACCATTTGTTGTGTACCTATATTTGATGTTATATATTCAAGGTCAGAGAGACTATCAAGCGTTGTTTAGATCTATTAATATTGTGTGGTAGCCACGAGAGTTTTGGAGGGAGTATAAGATCTTTAGTATGTGAGTTGGTTTAGCGTTTAACGATAATTCCAAGGGCATGTGATCGGAAATAGGTTTACTGGGAATTTGGAATTTTGAAAGCAGTTTTAGGATGCCAATAGAACAAATACAATAATCTATAAATGAGCTACCCATTACACCACAAAACGTATATTCTCCTTCAGAATCATCTGCCATTCGTCCGTTGACTATAATGCCACCAACATTTTCTAAAAGAGCTAATAACATTTTACCTTTACCATCCAGAACTCTATCTTTCGACGCACGATGTTGAGAGATCAAAGAGCATCTATCATTAAGTTTTTATTAAGGATTTGACCATCAGATACACGGGCATTCAAACCAAATAGTCTCCCACCAAATGTATGCAAAAAAGTTTCCAAATTTTAATTTATTATTAAGGTTAGCTTCATTATAAGACACCAATCGACACACTTCTGATTGCTAGTTTATACTTGTATTTGTAAGTGGTGGTACAGGTACAGCTCTAGTTGCTTGGGATTTCACTTCTATGATATATTCACAGCTCAATATAGCTAGTAAGGTGCGTAGAAATTCTGCATCACGATTATTAGTAGCAATAACTTTCCCTTCCATCCAGTAAAAGGGTTTGTCGTTTATAAAGATGCATTGGTCACCATAACGAGTTTTTACATGTTTGTCTGCACTTTTTGCATTTTTGTCTAGCTGACGTAATATATATGTAAGAACCAGCTAGAAGACGTCTCCGAGATATAATACTTCTTACTTCCATAGATGAGTTAAGCGAAAGTAGAAGAGATTTTTCATATGAAATTTTGCGGGCTTCAATGACATCAACGGAAACTTTAAGAGTTGAATCACATAGTTCTTTAAATCCTTTTAAAGCATCTGATACTGATGTATTTTTTAGTCCACTTATTACTATATTATTGCGTCTGCTAGCTTTATCAACAAATTCCAGCCTGGCCTTCATTATCTGCAATTCATTCTCAAGACGGATGTTGTCGCTGCGCAGTTGGTGAATTTCTGTGGAAATAGGGGCTAAGTCTTCTTTTTTAATGACGCTTTCCAATTTGTAGTCCAGTGCACTTTTCAACTTGAGATCAAACATAGCCCACGAAAATTCTATATATACTAGATTATAGACTAAACTTTAGACTATACAATTTATACAGAACTATACTATGAACAAATTTATTTATTAATTTGTTTGCTTGTTCTTTAAAACAGCACATAGAAACTAAATACACATAAACAGTCAACGGAACGTCACAGAACGGAAACGTTATGGAACTTTCAAACTAACTGAGCCTTAAATTTTTAACTACGTTTAAAAAGTACAATTTAAAAAGCCAATATTTTTAAATTCGGGGTTGTCGCTACTCTAGAAATAATACAAATTAAAACTCGTAGCGATTTTTCATATTTACTATTTATGGAAAACCCATTGTCACATCTCTAGTCGGCAAACGGTGGCTCTGATTTTAATTTCACCGATCATAGTAAACACCAGCGCTGCCAGCAGCTTCAGAAATAAAAGACTCAATCTGACATTAAAAAAGGCCTGAAATGGCTAATAGAATTTAAAAATTAGACTAGAGAAAGGCTAAAGTTTTATACCTTAAAAATCAGTATTGGAACTAGTGAAAAATAATAGTCGCACATTCCTAGATTCAAAAATCGTAGAATTCAGTAGTATGCTTCTATTGTTCAATTCACAATCGATGTTGTAGCTTTGTATGCCAGCAGCTGCTATAATAGTCCTAACAATGTTGTTGGTATTTTCTATGCAAAAATTCTTTACAACTCTTACGACAATTTTTCATATATTTTTCGAATGTCGTAAGAAAATTCAGTGTTGTCAATTGTTTATTTCAGCATATAAATAAAAAAAATCAATCGATTTTGGCATAAAAAACGATAAAGTGGTAACACAGAAATTACAAACAAACAGCTGTTTACCAAAACAAAAATAAAATTTCATTAAAAACTGTTTATTTATTAGTTTAAAATGTGAAATAATGAAAATAATAGAATTTTAAATAAAAAGAAATTAATCGTTTAATTAGTTTAATATTATTTGTTTTTTTTTTACTTTTGACATTGTTTGTTTTGATTGTATTTTTTATTGTGAACATAAACTTATGTCTTGCTACAAAAATCTGTTCACTACATCACTTTAGTTCTGTTACTACACTTTAGTAGATATAATATACAACTTGATTGTGAATTGAACATATGTATTTATACCATATACTGGCGTATAGAGAACAGATGAAAAACAAGTATGAATGTCAAATGAAGCCCGATCATTACAAAAATCGGTAGTGTTATTTAAAGTGATATGGAACTAAGTTTTGTAAACTTTTGTTAACATAATAGATCATTTAAATTATTTATAAGCCCAAAGGCCCTATTTGGGGGTACTGTTGTATGGGGGCTAGTCGAAATAATGAACCGATATCAATAGGCTTCGTCCTCGATATAAAAGAAGCGTGTGTGCAAAATTTCATCCAATTATCTTGATAATTGCATGGATAGCCAGTCAGACGGACGGACATAGCTTAATCGACTCAGAAAATGATTCTAAGTCGATTGGTATACTTTAAGGTGGGTATAGGACAAATATATGTCTTGAAAAATCTCATTTTGAATTTTTGTATGTTTAACCAGAATTTAACCGTTAAATCATACGATGCATCTACTGCAATACTCTTTTTTATATATGTACATGAACCTGTTTATTTTTAAAGAACACTCTCTTGAGTGATTTTATTACTATTGTTATTTTGTCGAGTGCGACTGCCACCCAGAGTAGTTCGACGGGAACACCGGGTCGGGCTAGCCTGAAGGTTACCGGCGCCAAACCCACAGTGACGGCGGATTTAGGGAAGCCTAAATCCGTCAGTCGCAACTCAAAAACAGCATCTGGCTCCAAAGCTGGATGAGGATGGCGGTTGGTTTCACAATCGAGTGATACTAATGGCTTGTTCCAATGAGCGTTCAGCTTCTACGGATTGGGAATCCGGACCTTCCAACACAGGACTGGAAGGTCTTCAGGGTCTCCCAACCAGTAGGAAGCTCCAGAAGGATTGTGGTGATTCTGAACCAGGAGTCACTGGCGCCGCTTCGTGAGAAACAGGGGAAGGTCTACAACGGCTTCGAGTCGATCTTTCTCCGTGTCTACTGAGCCGACGACAAGGGACTGCTTTAACAGGATGATCTCGATCCTGAAAAATCTTCTGCAGAGATTTCATGCGACAAGACTGATGTCAAACACCAATCAAAGCACCACTAAATCAACCTCTAGGTTGGTTATGAGCTTCTTTGACGGAGTGGAACTGTCAGTTGACGAGGACGATCTCCTTGCCACAGACAAGGAGAACGCCAACGTCACAGTGTTGCACATTGACACAAAAGATGATGGTGAGAGTAACTCAAATTAATCTCCACCACTCTAAAGCAGCCTCAGCTGCTCTGCTCCTCCGTATGGGCGTTAGCGGGGAGGGGCTCGCCTTAGTCCAGGAACTCTGGATCCACCAAGAAATTTTAAGCGGACTGGGCTCGAAAAGCTATAAGCTAATATATCAAAGAAGATCTGGAAAGATTAGATCCTGTATAGTAGCTAAGAGCAGTCTTGACATCTTCATCCTCTCTGATTTCAGTGATGAACACACCGTAGTAGCCACATGGGAGACCAGTGCAGGTGCTATGTTGGTAATATCCGCATATATGGCTCACGACCACAGCGACCAACCACCGAACAACTTGGTCCGCAGATCTATTGAAATGGCTAACTTGAAGGGAATGCCGATCATTATGGGGGCTGATGCAAATGCCCACCACACTTTCTGGGGAAGCTCGGACATAAACGCTAGAGGTGAGTCATTATTTAACTTCATTATTGCATATCTTGATATTCTAAATACAGGATCCGAGCCGACCTTTATAAATCTCGCTTTTGAACACGCGACTTCACTGACATGTGAACAAAAGACCTACAATGGCAGAAGCAAACCCCCATGGTGGTCTGCGGATATTGCGAAATCTCGAAGAGAATCGCGAAGGCTATTTAACGAGGTAAAGAAAACAGGAGACTGGATTTCTTAAAAGACCTCTGTAAATAGATTAAAAAATCTGATAAGAAATGCAAAGCGCAAAACTTGGAGAACCTTCTGTAGCGGCGTGGAAGGATCCTCCGAGACCAGTCGACTTCGCAAAGTCTTATCGTCAACTCCTCCAGTCCCGAGTTTCATTCAGAAACCATGCGGAAACTGGACGACCAGCAGCCAGGAAACCTTGGAAGTTCTAGTGGCTACGCATTTTCCTGGCTATCAATCTCCTGAAAACGGAATTGACGTGCTGCTCTCAAATCTCCTAGCTGATACCAAAATATCCATAAATGAAGATAGGATCAACTGGGCAATTAAGTGTTTTGACCCATTTAAATTACCGGGTCCTGATACTATTATACCTGCGGATTTGCAACACAATGCTGTCCAACTAATGCCTTGGCTAATTCGGTTAAATACTGCCTGCCTCAAATGGTCGTATATACCAGAACCCTGGACCAAGTGTAAAGTGGTCTTCATCCCGAAGGGAGGAAAGACCTCTCACACGAAGCCAAAGGACTTCAGACCAATTAGTCTGTGCTCCTTTCTTCTTAAAACACTGGAAAGGATCATTGATATACATCTGAGAATGAACATCAATCCTGACCTCTTATCAGCGTCCCAACTATATGAAAGGTAAATCCGTTGAGACTGCGTCACACTCGCTAGTGGGTCACATAGAAAAGACTCTAGAGCAGGGGGAGTACACACATGTTGCCTTCCTCGATATTGAGGGGGCTTTTAATAATGTACACCCTGAGTCGATAATATTGGCTCTACATGGCTTGGGAATAAACCAGCCTATTCAAGCTTTCATAAAGAGACTATTGACTAAAAGGGTCATCGTCACGAAAATGGGAGCAGCAGCTGTCACGAAAGTGGCTAGTCGCGGGACTTCACAAGATGGAGTTCTGTCTCCATTACTATGGAACCTTGCACTGAATCCTCTTCTCATGAAACTTAGGTCCAAGGGATTCGGAGTCATTGCGAATGCGGACGACGTGTCTGTCGCAGTATCTGGAAAGTATCTGGACACTATATCGCACAGAACGGAATCTGCTCTTAGATCACTCAGTACTTGGAGTACAAATAGTGGACTAAGTGTAAATCCAGCAAAACGGAACTTGTTCTTTTCACCAGAAAATACAAGTTAGTTACCCGCTTTCACTCTCCCTCGCTTAAATGGGGTGAGTTAGAGTTATCTGATAGTGCAAAATATTTAGGAGTCATCCTGGATTCGAAACTATCATTGCATTTGAACACTCAATCCAGAGTATACAAAGCGGCTGTGGCACTATACTCATGTAGAAGAGCAATAAGTAAATCCTGGGGCATTAATCCTAAGAATACCAAATGGCTCTTCGACATGGTAGTTAAGCCTATACTACTGTATGGTGCACTCGTCTGGTGGAAATCCCTACAATTGGATACCAACCGAAAGAGATTTGAAGAAATCCTTCGCGCATCGGCGCTAATGATTACAGGTGCCCTTCGTACCACTACATCAAAGGTTCTCTTTGTCATGAAGAATTGGTTACCTGTTGATCTAATGGCTCAGGAGGTTGGCCTCAACTCAGCGATTAGACTTAGTACAATCGGTAAGTGGCATATGACTAAGTTAGGCAACTCTACCATAATCAACTTCCTAGAAGCAATTCCAGGAAACATTGATTACTGAACCCTAAAACCATCTTTTGATAAAAGCTTTTCAGTGTCGATTCAAAACGACCCAAATGAGATGGAATCTATCCTCCGTGACGGTTCGTATCAAGTCTTCAACGATGGCTCTAAATCGAGAGATGGCGGTGGCTTCTATATTGCACGCACTGGAACGGAAGTCTCTTTCAAACTTTCTGACCAATGTAGCGTACTTCAGCCTGAATTATCAGCCATAAAACGGGCAGTAAATTTGCTCAGGTTCTATCGAATATATCAGGAAGATATTCGAATTTATACCGACAGTCAGGCTGCCCTAAGGGCTATAAGTGGTGTCTTTACAACATCACACCTGGTCCTAGAATGCCGGACATCTCTAAACGAGATGGCGAAACATTCCACAGTAGGACTGTATTGGATTCCAGGTCATCGACAGATACCTGGCAATACCATCGCGGGCTCTCTTGCTAAAGTGGGTTCCTCACAAGCAACAGAGTACACCTATAATTTTGTTGGCATTCCGCTTTCAAGCTGCAAACGCTCGATTCGTGAAAAAATCCTCGAGCTTGCGTAACACAGATGGTGACTGAGGCTACCTGTAGACTGGCGAGGATCATGTGGCCGTCGTATGACCCACGTAGAACACGAATACTTATTCAATTTCCGAGAGCAAATCTACGGAACTTGATCGCAGTGGTGACTGGCCACTGGCCTTTTGGGCTCCATGCTAGAAGACTAGACCTTCCTAGTAATGACTTCTGCAGGAGCTGTCAAGACGAAGAGGATGAAGAGAGTACTGTTCACTTCCTCTGTCAGTGTCCTGCCCTAGCGGAAAATATACTGAATCTGCTAGGAGCAAATGTCATGCATGACTTAACGGAGCTGATCAACTTGTTATGCAAGAGATTAGATCGTAGCTTGGGCAGAGTACAATGTCGGTCGGTTCCCTCACTGGACACATTTTTTACCTTCACAAATGAACGTTGTGACGAACTGGAAAGACTACCAACAACATCTGAGAAATCAAACAAAATGAATTCAAAAGCAGTGCGCCATGCTCGTGCTTACACTAGTACTATGAAAAAAGCCTGTGCTGCTTGCGGACAAATCCACTACCTATCGTATTGTCCCAAATTCAACAAACTAGGCGTGAATAAACGTATAGAATTATTAATGGAAAGTCTTACTGCTTCAATTGTATGTATCATAATATATATAATTGTACTTCTAGACATGTTTGCGAGACATTCAAAGGTAAACATCACTCTCTAATCCACTTTGATCGAAAGCCGTCAACAGCTGTAAGTAAGTTGCCTGTTTCAGTTAAGCTAGAACCAGAACAACCGGATGCTCGCTCAACAAGTTCATCAGACCTTAATACAACATTTACGATTGCTGCTGATACAAAGATGAATTTGGCTAAGTCTTCAGAGGTAAACTCTTTTAATATGCTCTTACCAACCGCCAGAGTGTTTGTAAAAGATAATATGGGATATTATCAAACATGTAACATTTTATTAGATTCTGGTTGTTAAAACACTTTACTTTCAGAAAGATGTGCACAAAGGCCAAGGCTGCCCCGAATGCCGAATAAAATCTTTGTAAGTGGACTGGGCAATAATAAAGCTGGAGCTACCCGAACAGCTGTCAAATTAGAAGTAAAGTCTATTTACGAAGATGAAACTATTCATATGCTTGCTCATATATTTACAAAATTATCCTCTAAACTAACATATGTAAATTTAAAAATTAATTGCTGGGATGAGATCAAAGACCTCCCCCTGGCTGATAATAAATTTTATATTTCTAAAGAAATTTTGGAAGTCGAGAGGCTTAACAATATTAAAAAGCCGTCCTTAGCTGCGGAAGATCAAAGGGCAGAAGATTTATATTTCAATACAACAACCCGAGGTGAAAGATATGCTGTTAGATTGCTTTTTAAGCAAAACCCCGAGCTGGGCAACTCCTTAACAGGAGCCTTAAGAAGACTAAATCCTATGGAACGTAAGTTTGAAGCTAATATTAATCTAAAAAATGCGTACTCTGAATTTATCAATGAATATATTTCATTGGGCCATATGGCACTTATTCCTAAAAATGAAATTAATCGCCCCTCAGCAAAGGTGTACTATTTACCACACCATGCTGTGTTAAAAGATTCAAGTCATATCACAAAACTTCGTGTGGTTTTTGATGGTTCTAGCCAATCATCAAACGGACAATCTCTAAATAATAATTTACTAAGAGCTATAAGTGTACTAAATTTGTTTTTGCTGTTGATATTAAACAAATGATTTGCATGATTGATATCCAAGAGATGACTACCACCTCTGCACCCTATCTGGCAATACTTACCCTTCTTCTAACATAGTTATGGCTAAAACAAGGGTGGCTTCAATAACAATGGTGTCAATTCCCCGGATAGAATTGTGTGCGGCATATCTATTGGCTCAAATTTTTTAATATTTAAAGCCCGTGCTACATATAAACAAAAATAATATTGTATGCTGGACCTACAGTAAAACTGTGTTGGCCTGACTATATTCACATCCCACCAAATGGAAAACTTTCGTTGACACACTTCCTGATGTTAAGTGGCGATATGTTCCAACTAAATTAAATCTACTGATTGTGCTAGTAGATGAGTTAAATCTAGCTATCTAGTTGATAATATAATGTGGTTTCAAGGGCCATCTTTTCTACTGAAGGACTCAACTAAGTGGCCAAGTCGTGTAAAAGATTTAAAAACTAATTAAGAAATACGTTTAGAAGAGCAGGTTGTTTTGACTACAACACTATCTTTGAATGTGATTGAAATATTAAATGAAAGAATGTCACGTTTCACTCGTATGGTCCGTGCACTTGCTTACTATTATAGAGCATACAACAACTTTCGATTCAAATCGAAAAATAAATTAACACTTCAAGTAAATGAAATAAGAGATGCTGAAAATGAATTTTTCAAATTCTACCAAGAATCTCATTTCGCTGATGTCATATCATCCATTCGGAAAAACGTCCCTATGAAAAATAAAAAACTAAAACGACTATCCCCCCTTCCAGATGGCAATGGCATTTTAGGAGTAGGCGGCAGGCTTAATAAAGCTGATTTACCCTATGATAGTTAACATCAAATTATACTACATAAAGACAATCTTATTGCCTATAAAATTGTTCATGATTGTCATTTGAGGAATTTACATGCTGGTATAACTCTGCTCATCGCTACACTGCGGCAAAGATTTTGGAGAAATTTACAAAGCGGTAACAATATTTCTATCTACTAAAGGCATTCAATGGCACTTCATACCACCTGCGGCAACACACTTTAAAGGTGCATGGGAGTCTACGGTAAAAAGCATAAAATATCATCTAAGAAGAACCGTTGGTCAAGCTACCCTGAACATTGAGGAACTATCTACCTTGCTAACAAGAATCGAGGCTATTCTAAACTCACGGCCAGTTGTCCAAGCTGACTCAGACGACATGCCTTATTTAAGCCCAGGGCATTTTTGGATAGAATTGCTATTTCCAAATGGAGACTTTTTCAACAGATGTCGCAGTACTTTTGGTCCCGCTGGTCAAGTGATTATCTCTTGTCACTACAACCTAAAGCGAAATGGCTAAATGAAAAACCAAACTTACAAATCGATGATGTCGTCTTGCTACGAGAAAATAATTTACCACCCACTTGCTGGAAACATGGTCCTGTATTAGAAACCCACGCTGGTTCAGATGGTCGAGTCAGAGTTTCTACCGTAAAAACAGCAACTTCAACCTTCCGAAGACCTGTGACGAAATTATACCCCTTGCCGAAAGATGGTTGAACATCCTATACTCTGTTCAAGGCTGGCGGAATGTTGACAATGTTTTAATATATACAATATTTTATATTTTGTTAATTTTATAAAAACTTATATTTTTACTTGATGGGCTACCCTAATTTTGTATCTACTTCAATACTCTTTTTTTAAATATACATCACTCTCTTGAGTGATTTTATTACTATTGTTATTGTTTTCTGTCCCTTAACAACAAGCCGATCAACATCTTTTAATTTTCGCGTATACACACTATTGGCATTTTTTAATGAAATTGCACTAAAAAAAATATTTGGCTTTTTTCAATTTTGAAGATTAAATTTCATTACTGTAAAATGGAAGTATTTAAAAAAATGGAATAAATGAACATAAGAATGATAATGATAGAAAGAAACAAGATTCCAAATTAAAATGTACAAAAAAGTAGTAATCTAGTATTCATTGTTATGCATTTTAGAAAATAATTTAGGATGTATGTTGTTTTGGTAATTTATGCTCTTGTTTTTGCTAGTTGTTTTTGTTTTTTCAAGTTGTGTTTGCAATTTCTTTAACAAAGCGACATCATCCTGCTTTGCTGAATGCTGTCAAACAACTAAGTAAAATATATGTATTTTTGATCAACATTAAAAGATGTTGATGTTTGCCGAAAATCTTCGTGGTCTGAACAATACTAGTGCTGACGTCTGATTTATATCATTATTTGTCATCGATCATTTTCTCAGCCGATTAAGTCTATCGGTTGGACTTATAAGCTGATCTATTACGTCGAACACATACATAGGTTATCAGGTAGCCGTTTCGGCCGTTTCTTGGATCCATGTTATTCCCTTTGTAATAATACCTGTAAGAAAATAAGAGGAGAGATAGGGGGGAGTGGAAAAGATACAGTGCCAAGAAGAAAGTGAGAATGGGAGTAATATTTTTAAGAATGAGAAAAACCAGGCCAGCTGCTATTAATGAATAGTGTGAGTATTGAATTCACACCCATTTTGACAAAGTAAGGAATTCCATAAGACGTTCTAATTAAATATTTGAAAAATCGGACAAATCACCAAAGCGTTCAAAATCGGGCCTCCTCCAAAGCAGGACAATCGCAGAGAAGATGAGTAATAATCTCATCTTCATCCTCGTTTTAACAACTTCTGCAGTAATCGTTGAACGGAAGACAAATGCGTCTAACATGTTTACCAAATTTACAGTGGGTAGTGTTAACCGATATCAGTCTACTTAGCCTAGATGATCGCCTGACACCATAACCGCTGCGTCATCGGCATAGACGGCTGTTTTATAGCCAAGATTATCTAGTTTTACCAGAATGTCATTTATGGTCGACAGACCTGCCAAGCCCAGCATGAGATAGATATTGGCAGATAGAGGCGGCATTGACATGGTTAAAAGCGCGTTCTATGTCAAGAAAGGCAACCAATGAGTAATTTCCATAAACCTTGGATTTTTTAATATGACCAACGAGTGTATGAAGAGACGTCTGAACAGATTTGCTCTTTGTGTATGTAAGTTGAGAGGCAGAGAGAAAGGATTTGTCTATCGAAGACTTTATGTGGATATCGATAATCCTTTCCAATGTTTTTAGCATAAATGACTTATTGATCTGTAATCTATTGTCTTAGTATGTGAAGTTTTACCCCTCTTGGGAATGAAAATCACATTGCACTTGGTCCATTGAATAGGCATGTATGACCAAGAAAGACAGACTGTGTATTAGTTCCTCAGCCAAGAAACTCCAAGATCTATATTGTGTTGAAGATCCGCAACGATAATACCATCAAGGTCGGGCACTTTGTAAGGATCAAAGCTTTTAATTGCCCATCGGATAATATCATCTTCAAAAGATACTCGTGTTTCATGTACTAGATACTCGTGTAGTATGTACTAGAGTTAAAGAGAAGTTAATAGTGAAGAAGAAATAGTGCTACCACCTGACTAGTTTGGACGCCAGTAGCATTCGATTCACCACAGCCCGGTGACGCCGCTGTGGGAATATGGTCTCCGGATATTGTTAAGCCCCAGACCGGATACGACGGTCTTTCTTTTTTTTATGACAAACAGACCATCAAGCCGTCCAATCTGAAACAGACGCTTGATGGATTTCGGGACTTGCACACTTATGTGCGAGAATCCAAAGGATTCAGGCGGACTTTTTGTTGATTGGAGAAGCAAATCAACAGATCGTTCCTAACAGACCACTCAATATGGGAAACAGACAACTGTTAGGTGGAAGGGTAGTTCTTAGTTTCGTGTTCGTCTCATGACCCGTCTGACAAAGGTGACCCCTAGGAAGCAGCCAGCTCAAGCAAAACTGTCTCCGTCAGCATGGCCTATGAGATTCATTGCACTTAAGCCTTCACATCGCGACCCTCCGTGAAGGGTAGTCATCAATAGGGATTTTGAGGTCATAATTATGTTAACAGTTTTTTATAAGCACTAATGAGCTTGCTATATTTCGTACTGGTCGGATGGCATTTAGGCAGTATTTTTTGGATCGGTCTTTTTTTGCCTCAAAAGAATCAAAAAATAAGTTAATGTTGTAAACATTATCAAAAGTTCCATTTAATAAATAATTATTTTGTTATAAAAACTTATGTTAATGATAGCCTTTTTAAGGCTAAAAAAGAAAGTGGAAAAAGGCTAGAAAAGGTCAAAAGCTAAGACATTAATTATGAGAAAGTTATTTTTAATAAAAAATTTGTTGATTTTTGCCCTAATTCCGATGTATGTAAGCAATTTATTGATGAAAAACTATATTTCTAAAAGAGGTCAAATTCCTACTAGTAATTTTACAAAAAAAACAAGATACACAAGGCAATTAAACCAACAGACATCAAACATACTAAACGAAAGACATTAAAAAACAAAATAAACAAAGAATTCAAAAAAGAATACAAAATACATAACTCAATGAAGCCAACAGCATCCAAACATACAAAACAAAATACACAGCTAAAATATACTTGAAATTTGTTTAACGATCATCCATAATTATTCGGTCATTTTCGAAAATTACGTAAACACTTTTTACTCATTACCAAATAAAGTTTTTAAAAAATAATCTTTTTATTTTACTTCAGAAATGATCCTGTCAATTTCTTTATCCGATCGTTCCATCGAAAGCCATTTCCACAATATTAATCTAGTTACATTATCATAACTATAATTATAAACAATTATCTCCTTATTCATGAAGATATTAGTCGCTTATTTTATGTTTAGTATGCAAATTTTTCCAGCAACATTTTTATCTTCTTCTTTCTTCTTTATTAAACATTTCACTCACATGCAAATTATTAAATATAGCTAAATCATATTTTAGGACGTTAATAACATACAAAAGATGGTGTTTGTAATGTTCTTATTTTCACAAATATTTCACCAAATAATTATTTTATATTATAAATATAAAAGCAGCTGGTGGAGGGTATTTAAGATTCGGCACGGCCGAATACAGCACTCTAACTTGTTCGTTTTACAAAAGGTTCTTTTTGAATTTTCTATAATATTGAACCTATAAATATGAAATTAAGTATGTAGAGCCCGGATTAAGTGACAACGCATAAAAGGGGACTTTTTTGGAACTTTTTCGTTCTTCAAAAGGTACTTTTGAATTTTTTATAATATTGAGCCTAGAACCATGAAATTTAGCAT
Organism: Lucilia cuprina; assembly: GCF_022045245.1. NCBI lineage: Eukaryota > Metazoa > Arthropoda > Insecta > Diptera > Calliphoridae > Lucilia > Lucilia cuprina. The sequence continues at coordinate 41,993,009 of NC_060950.1, forward strand.
GCATGGCACGGATTAGATGAAAACTTATAAAAAGGCATTTTTGGTACTTTATCGTTCTACAAAAGGAACTTTTTGAATTTTCTATAATATAATCTAGAAACATGAAATTTACCATGTGGGGCCTTGATTAGGTGAGAACCTATAGAAGGGAACTTATTGTTACTTTTTATACCCTTCACCTTCATCAAAAAATGATTTTTTTCATGTTTGTGTGAATAAGAAAAAGATGTACATGTGTGTTTAAATGTATTTGATTTTATTACGCTGCACAGTGGGGCAGAATGGAATTTTTTTGGAAATAAATCTGGCATTTCTAAACGGCTGATCCGATCGGGATAAAATTTGTCATGAGCGTAGCCAAGGAGTATTCGAGTTTAAGTTTTGAAGATGAACCCCGCAGATGCCCCAGGGACGGAGCTGTGGCGGCTCAAAGTAGGGTACCTACGACATGTAAAATTTTTAAACTCATGCCATTTTTTTGTTTTTCACCCAAATACAAAGATTTTTATATTTTCTGAAAGCGCTCGACGAGAAACATGCTTGGACATACTACTTATCTCTTATAATATCCGAGTTATAGGCATTTAAAAATTTAGTGATACAAAATTTACCATACCTTGGTCCGCCTTTTTTTGAATACCGGGCGTAATTTTGGACCAAATGGACTCAATTTTTTCTTTTTAGACAACAAAATTTCCAATAATTTACAAATAATTTCAGATCAATATCATTTACAGATCCAAAAATATACGTTTTTTAATTTAAAAATTCAAAAAATTTTAGATTTTTGCCGTTTTTTTGCCCAAAATGTGTCTTAACTCTTTTATTAATAAAATAAAATTTTCTTTAAGAATATATAACAATTTTATAGTTTTCTAAAAGGTATCTTTACGCAGAACGCTTTGGCGTAAAAAACTTGTCCTATTTTTTGAAAATGTTGTCCTTCCGAATATGACCTATTTTTTATCAAAACTTCAACTTTGGGCGACATGTTCTAAAATCCCAAAGCTGGGATCAGAAAACTGAAAGCAGTTTTGGAAACCTCAATATGTTTTTTATTTACTCCAAAAGTATTTTCCCAGCCCTGTAAGAAATGTGGACCCTATGGGCAAACATGTAAAAAATCCCATTTTTGGGATTTTCATTCCTATTTTTGGGAATTGCGGAATGCCCTTTGACCTTTTCAATTTTTTTTTTGCATTTTCTTATTTGAAATGACAAATTTAACAAGCGTTGAAGATTTCATTGAGTTTTGTTCATAAATAAAGATTTTGTCATATATTACATATTTGTTAAATTTCTAAAACTATGATTTATATCAAAATTTTAATAGGGTCGCAGATAGCTACAACAATTTAGTCCATATTTATCCCTTAATATCTTTTTTTTAGTTAGATATGGAAATTCTCGACCCTTTACAAAAAATTTCAAACCAATATCTCAATTACATTCAAAAATATGTTCATTTAAACCTGTGTCCTTTAATTTCATCTTTTTCATATATTAGTATTAAATATGACAGAACATGTTTAAATCTTATATTTACCTATTTTTCATTTGTTTGCTTATCCTTATAATTGAAAGGTCCTATTATGCTTAAATTTTCAGAAATTTATAAATATTTTTTACCTAATTTTTTTGTAGGTAAAAATATACAGGTAATGATAATTTCGATTCATTCAATAATAAGAAATATCAATGACTGAATTACAGGTTATAGTAATATAGTCCTAAATGTTATTGGTAGACAGTTCGTAATTTTTTACTTTGGAATACCTGTATCGGAAATGACAAGAATTGGTATATAAGTAAACTTCTCAGATTTTAAGTACCATATTTAATAAATCTACAATGAAGATTACATTAAAGTACGAAGAGTTGTGTTCCGTTTTATGGAGTGTATCTTCAAAAGGGCCAGAAAGAATTGAAGACATTTTAAATTATATAAAAAAATGAAAACTTTTTGATGTAAAAAGTAAGTCAGTGGGTGGAAATCAATAGAAATTTCCATTAAAATTTTGTAGTTGGATAGAAACTACTACGGAAATCTCAACTTACAACACATCAGCAGGAGCGCCTTGCAAGTCATACGAAGACTTATGTTCAAGGTCAAAAAAGAGGGTCACACAAAAGCTTTTTTCAATCTCAAATGAGGAAATTACTGATACATTTAACGAAATGCTGAAAAAGGAAAACCAACCTATGGATGCCGTACATATATGAAGAATTGAAAGAACTGAGAGCTGCGGAAAAAATCAGAATCCAAGAAGAATTTAAAGTTCAGATGGGATTAAACATCGACAAACCACTTCCAAGTTGCGGTAGTACAAATTACGGTAATACGGCGAGAAGGTTTTTTCGTGATTTTGAAATTACTTCAAAAATAACTGGAATCGACAAGGAGTTGCTTCGAAGAGTTAACACTATTTTACTGGCACTGAATAGTAAACATAAAATTAATGGAAATCGATTTGGGGAATATACATCTGAAATTTCTAAATTACTTGTATCTCTGTATCCATGGAGGGAACTAACACCAACAGTACACAAAGTATTGTGTCATGGTCAAATAATAATTGAATCGAATATTCTTCCACTTGGAGAGTTAACAGAAGAAGCCCAGGAAGCGAGGAATTGAGATTTTAAGCATGTTCAACTTTTCAGCTTAAGAAAATGCTCCAGGCAATCACAGAATGAAGATATTTTTAATAGTTTACTTCTATCTTCTGATCCTGTTCTTTCAACTATGCGAAAAAGATGGATTTGTTATGAAACTCTATCATCTCAAAACGAGGAAGATTTAAAGGACTTATATTACCTTATGGATATGTATACCGTTATGACAGATTATTTTATAGAAAATAAGTAGTGTTAGGAATTAACTATATAAGTAGGTTGTAAGAATTAATTGTATTATGTTTAAGATAAACAGTTCAAATAAAAAAAGCTATTATACTAACTGATGAAATTGTATTAAATTGTGTTTTATATTTCGGTGGGCGGGAAAGGTGGTTTGTGTGGGGTGATTTAGGTGTTGTTGTGCGTGGCTCATAATAAAATTATATTTTTTTATTGTATATACAATGTTATAGTCTTTAATAAAATAATTAACTAAATAATTTTTAAAAATTGTCCAAATATTTTATTCAACACCAAATGTATGTTCTGTCATACTTAATACTAAAATATGAAAAAGATGAAATTAAAGGACACAGGTTTAAATGAACATATTTTTGAATGTAATTGAGATATTGGCTTGAAATTTTTTGTAAAGGGTCGAGAATTTCCATATCTAACTAAAAAAAGATATTAAGGGATAAATATGGACTAAATTGTTGTAGCTATCTGCGACCCTATTAAAATTTTGATATAAATCATAGTTTTAGAAATTTAACAAATATGTAATATATGACAAAATCTTTATTTATGAACAAAACTCAATGAAATCTTCAACGCTTGTTAAATTTGTCATTTCAAATAAGAAAATGCAAAAAAAATTAAAAGGTCAAAGGGCATCCCGCAATTCCCAAAAATAGGAATGAAAATCCCAAAAATGGGATTTTTTACATTTTTGCCAATAGGGTCCACATATCTTTCAGGGCTGGGAAAATACTTTTGGAGTAAATGGAAAACATATTGAGGTTTTCAAAACTGCTTTCAGTTTTCTGATCCCAGCTTTGGGATTTTAGAACATGTCGCCCAAAGTTGAAGTTTTGATAAAAAATAGGTCATATTCGGAAGGACGCAGTGGCAACATTTTCAAAAAATAGGACAAGTTTTTTACGCCAAAGCGTTCTGCGTAAAGATACCTTTTAGAAAACTATAAAATTGTTATATGTTCTTAAAGAAAATTTTATTTTATTAATAAAAGAGTTAAGACACATTTTGGGCAAAAAAACGGCAAAAATCTAAAATTTTTTGAATTTTTAAATCAAAAAACGTATATTTTTGGATCTGTAAATGATATTGATATTGTTGTCTAACTAACAAGGAAAAATTGAGTCCATTTGGTCCAAAATTACGCCCGGTATTCAAAAAAAGGCGGACCAAGGTATGGTAAATTGTGTATCACTAAATTTTTAAATGCCTATAACTCGGATATTATAAGAGATAAGTAGTATGTCCAAGCATGTTTTTTGGGTGAAAAACAAAAAAATGGCACGAGTTTAAAAATTTTACATGTCGTAGGTACCCTACTTTGAGCCGCCACAGCTCCGTTCCTGGGGCATCTGCGGGGTTCATCTTCAAAACTTAAACTTGAATACTCCTTGGCTACGCTCACGCCAAATTTTATCCCGATCGGATCAGCCGTTTAGAAATGCCAGATTTATTTCCAAAAAATTTCCATTCTGCCCCACTGTGATGCTGTAGACAATTGACTACAAATTCCTTTGAAAAAATCAATTTATTTTATTGATAAAGAGAACGCATTAACAAAAAATGTATGAAATAACCACATCCTACAATACTCATTACCAAAATTTAAAAACAAAATAAAATAAATAGGAGCTATGAGTTATGTATATGACAAATTGTGGTCAAACGGAAAAAAACTTGCGGTTACATTTGCGTCTATAAATGTGATATTTTTGCCAAATTTTGTACAAATATCTAATTTAGGTAATGAGTTATGGTTGTTGAAGCGACTTTTGGGAGAGCACCTTGTATGGCAGCTATGACCAATTGTAGACCGATCGGAAAAAACATTTATGTATATCAAAATTATAGTTGTGCCAAATTTAGTAATAATAGTTTAGTTAGGTAGCGAGATATGAGCGTTTAAGTGATGTATAAATATTTCAATTTGAGCGTTTAAGTGATTTTCGGGAGGGGACCTTGTATGGGAGCTATGACCAATTGTGGACCGATCGGAAGAAAATTTTAAGGTAACATTTATGTATATAAAAGTAATATTTGTAGCAAATATCTGAATTAGGTAATGAATTTTGAGCGTTTAAGTGATTTTTGGGAGGGGACCTTGTATGGGAGCTATGACCAATTGTGGACCGATCGGAAGACAATTTTAAGGTAACATTTACGTATATAAAAGTAATATTTGTAGCAAATTTTGTATAAATATCTTAATTAGGTAGCGAGTTGTGACTGTTTAAGTGATTTTTGGGAGCGGACCTTGTATGGGTGCTATAACCAATTATGGACCGATCGAAGAAAATTTTAAGGTAACATTTATGTATATAAAGGTAATATTTGTAGCAAATTTTGTATAAATATCTTAATTAGGTAGCGAGTTATGAGCGTTTAAGTGATTTTCGGGAGGGGACCTTGTATGGGAGCTATGACCAATTGTGGACCGATTAGACGAAAGTTTTAAGGAAACATTTATGTATATAAAAGTAATATTTGTAGCAAATTTTGTATAAATATCTCAATTAGGTAATGAGTTTATATCCATACCCCACCCCTGGTATGGATATAATAGGCAAAAAAACAAAAATCCCATTTTTGGGATTTTTTAAAACTTTTTTTTGGGAATTCGGAATTTCTAATAAGAAAATTCGATTTTTTAATTTTGGATTTTGACTAAAAAATCTACCTAACTGTAAAATTTCATCAAAAATATTCATAAATAAAATTTTATTGCAATTTGAAAACTTTGTATCTTCGCAAAAACTGAATAAAAAACATTTTTTAATTAAAAAAAGTATTCCGCGAATTTTTTAATTTTCAAAAGTTATATACAGTTTTGAAAAATAGAATAGATTACCTCTCCATTGATATATAACATGCCTACCTATCACTATTATTTTCATCCATAGGGCACTGGCACACGTTCAATATATATATTGATCATTTTGGATCACGAATAGATTACATCTCCATTGATATATAACATGTCTACCTAATGTTTTTAAGTGACGAATTAATTAGGGAAAACATCGTTAGAAAATTTACCTATCACAATTATTTTCATCCATTGGGCACTGGCACACGTTCAATTTGGATCACGACGCATTTAAATGTATTGATGAATAGGTACCTTATTAAGTGACCTATTGAGGAAAAATTCACTATTATTTTCATCCATAGGGCACTGGCACACGTTCAATATATATATTGATCATTTTGGATCACGAATAGATTACCTCTCCATTGATATATAACATGTCTACCTAATGTTTTTAAGTGACGAATTAATTAGGGAAAACATCGTTAGAAAATTTACCTATCACAATTATTTTCATCCATTGGGCACTGGCACACGTTCAATTTGGATCACGACGCATTTAAATGTATTGATGAATAGATACCTTATTAAGTGACCTATTGAGGAAAAATTCATTACATTAGGAAACGTTAGACATATTAGGTAGAATATGATAACCCTTTAAAAAATAATTTAATTTAAGTACTTGTAATTAATATATAAGACAGGTTTATATCTGTTTGTAATTATTTGTAATTTTCTAACTAACCATGGCGATCGTACTAAAAAAAAATGATTTGTGCTCCATTTTATTTGAACACTCTTCAGCTCTTTTTCAATATAAAGTCAACTTCTTATTGAAATATATTGAAACTGCACATAAAAATAAAGTGGATAAAACTGATATATGTAAAATTGAAAATTATTGATTTCGGTTGATATAAAACTGAAGAGTGTTCGGTATTCCATTGCTAAATTTCGATCGATATTTTCTGATTGGCTGGATGAATGTGTAGAAGTTGCTATTTGCGTATCAACTGTTGGTGCTCCCTGTAAGCAGTATGAGCATTTGAGCTCAAAATCAAAGAGGAAAAGGTTATCAACTTCACTAGAAACCTTATCTATAGAAGAAATTTCGGACACTTTTAAAGCAATGTTAAGAAAAGAAAACCAGACTTTGGATGCCATAAAAATTGCAAATATTCTTCCAACCGCATCACCAAGACGACTGAAAAGAATTGTAAAGAGTATACCCACACCATCATCTGGTACAACTTTCACTGAGGAAGAAGCTATTGCGCTTATGTTGCAGCTGGGATTAATAAATTCTTGTAATATTAAACTCATTTGTAAGTGGGGATGTGATGGATTATCAGCACTCTCGGAATATAAACAAATCAACACAAGTGAATCATCTTCAGAGTATAAAAGTGTATTTATGGCATCGCTAGTTCCATTAAGAATTCGAAAATATGCTGACAGCGATTCTCCATCAACCAGTTTGGATGATATTTGGAAGAATTCGACTCCAGGATCCAAAGCTTTTTGTAGGCCTATAAGCTTTGAGTATATAAAGGAATCCAAAACAACAACGCAAGATTTGATAATTCGTAGGAAAGCTTACAGAAGAAGCTTTCCAAAAAGTATAAATTCTATATACATCTTCTTAGAAACTTTTTAGATAACTTAAAAAGACAAAGATACTTTTTCGCAAAAAAATGGACTCAGTCATGATTTTTACATAATTCTTTCACTGCTTGATATATAAACTTGTTGTTAAGCGAATAAGAAAAAACGGCAAAATCGGGAATGTTTGTACCCGCTATTATCAAAAAAACTAAAGTATGGACGGTAAAAATTTTAAAATTTAATTTTTTTAATGCGAATATCTCATAAACTATAAGAGATAATTTACTGCTACGACATTTTTTATAGTGTTCGAAGAGGAGATTCTATATACGATTTTTTTTTAAATCGGAACTCATATGAAGAAATAGGATCGTTTTAAAAATTTAACATTGCCGATGTGTCCTAATTTGAGGACCCCCGCCAGGTTGCCATATTATTTTTTTTTTTGTTTTTCTCGTTTTTCTTGTGTAGAGTCGTATTTTTTAGTATCATTTAAGAAAAAACAGTGTTGAATCGCTAAAAACTATTAGGTTTTCAGTAGATTTTAACGAAATCTAGTTACGAAGTAGATTTTGTTTTATATGGGAAATCTAGTAAAAATCAACTAGATTTGGCTTGAAAACTCATAAGTACTACATTACGTGTATGTGTAAATGAGGTATTAGATAAACTTTTCATTCATGTTTTTCAATTTATAAACATTTTGTAGCCATTCAAATAGTTTTTGTTTGTTTTCTTTTTCTCTTTTTTCTTGTGCGTAGCGTTGTTTTTAGTATTATTTAGGGAAAACAGAGTTGCATCACTAAACGCTATTTGATTTTGTGTAGATTTTAATGAAATCTTTTTAGTTTATCTGCGATAGAGTCATGCTGGAGGGAATGACCATCACTAGTTGGCTATTCCTGGCAGGTTCACCCATTCTAGACGGGTCTACCTTGAGAGCTAAGAACTACCCTCCTCCTGTCTGGTAGCGTCTAATTTACACCACTCTAAAGCAGCATCAGCTGCATTGCTCCTCCGTGTGTCGCAGAGGGGGAGGAGCTAATAATGCTCTAAGAACCATGGATCCATTAGGATCAGGTTTGTGGACTACAACATAAGGACTATAAAATCCTGTATGTTAAAAGTTCAGGCAACACTACATGGCTGGTTTAAAGTTATATGGCCAATGATCACGGGGATTGTCCTCCCAACAACAATGTCCGTAGATTGGTAGATAAGGCGAATATGCCTATTATCATATGTGCCGACGCTAACTCGCACCACAGTATTTGGGGTAGCAACACAAGAGGTGAGAAACTTTTCAACTACATTATTCATAGTCCCTAATTTTTCTCCCTACTCTAGAAAGTACGGTGGACATTGATGCAGCAGTTCACAAACTTACGGATGCTTTCCGTATGGCGACAATTATTGCTTGTTGGAACACTGAAATAGCTAATACTAGGAAAGTATGTCGTAAACTGTTCAATGAGGCAAAAAGGACCAATAACGAGGTACCCTATAAAACCTCAGTGAATCGTTTTAAAATTTAGAAAAGAAATGCGAAAGAGAAAGGCAGAACTTTCAACGTTCGTGCAGAAGTTCTTCCGAGACCAATCGACTTCGCTGTCTGATTTACTGTTTTATCGGCTTTGTAAAATGATATTATTCATATAGTAGTATATAGGCGAAACTAATTGTCAAGGACCTAAGTCACCTGTCAAAGACCTAACTGGTGAGAATGTATTAGTAGAAGCATAAAAATAAACACAGTTATTCAAAAGGTACTAAATAAAAAATGTATTTTTTGGACGTTATTCTTTGTGTGTTATTAATGAAATTTTATATGGCAGTGAATGAAAATATTAGTTATTTATTTTTTTGAAAAGATATTTTATCTCAAAACATATTATAAACACGTCTTTTTGTTATTTTTTTGTTGAATTAAAAAAAGTATGTAAAATACTTTTTTAATTTTCAATACTAAAATGTACAACTTATCATTTTTCAATTTTAATTAAAATAAAATGTCAAAGAATAAAAAATATTTTTTTTTTTCGTTTGTAAAATATAAATTATTTTCGGGGTTTTAAATTAATGAAAAGTGTTGAAAAAAATAATAAACATTAAGTTTAAGTGATAAGAAAAACTAATAAGTGCTAATATTTCGCAATTTTGCGAAGAAAATTTGATGTTTAGTGAGTGCGTTTAGTTCTCACAAGTTTGTTTTATTCTCTCAGAGCTCGTTTGTGTGAAGAGAATAAAAATTTTTCTTTAAAAACCCATTCAGTTTCGCCTATATGTACTGCTATATGATATTATTTTTAATTGTTTTTCAATATTCTGTCGGTATAAGCGATATATGTTTTATGCTAAACCTCCTTTTTACGGAAGAATGTTCATACCCTTTTTAAATGTATGGACATTCTTTAACAAATTATAACTATAATCTTAATAATTAATTTTATTACAAAAATGGGAATAAACATCTTATTTATTACTTAAACACATGCGCATATGTTACTAAGGATAATGTTAATTATATTATTTGTTGAAAATCATAAGTCTATTCTTATGAACTATTTGCTCTTTTTTATTTTTTTATCTACTACACTTACATTATTTCTTAAATCTATGTTTTTAATTTCGTAAGGTCCTTTATATTATGGATCTAATTTGTGACCTACTTCATTATACCCTTCACTATCGTGAGAAGGGTATATATAAGTTTGTCATTCCGTTTGTAATTTCTATAATATAATTTTCCGACCCTATAAAGTATATATATTCTTGATCCTTATAGATAGCGGAGTCGATTAAGCCATGTCCGTCTGTCTGTCCGTCTGTTTGTCTGTCTGTTGAAATCAGTTTTTAGAGGACCCCAGATATCGGCGATGTCTGAATCTTCAATAATTCTATTAGACATGCTTTCGAGAAGATCGCTATTTAAAATCAGCTAAATCGGTCGGTAAATAACGGAGATATGAGCAAAAATCCGAGACAACCTCTGAAAATTTCATCAAAAATTGTTAAAAAAGCAACAAAAACACTGTACATAGAAAAAGATGTACACGTGTGTGTGTGTAGATGTATTTGGTTTTATTCAGCTGTGTATTTTTTTGTATGTAATTCAAACATACAAAGTATACACAGCAAAAAAATATGATTTGCATTTTTTGTTAAAATAAAATAATTTTCCCTTTTGTTTTGCAAATATATTTTTTGATGAATAGAAAAAAGTATTTAAAACGTTTTCAATTATATGAGAGTAGATTGTGAGTTATTATACAATAATTTTTATGCGAATAATGTAAGTTTGAAATTTAAAACTAACACAAATTTTTTCCAAGTGCTTTTTAAAACAATTTTTTTACGATAAACAAAAACAAAATCTACGTCTCGTCAATGTTTACCAGCAATGAATCAGAGGTCGAAGTCGACCGGCTTCGAGTCGGAGCTTAGCCGCCGCCGAACTATATTTAGTTGCTTGAGCCGCCGCCGAAACATTCGGCTTAAATCGACTCAAATTTTTTTAATGTTTTTATTAACTAGACTGTAAGATCAATTATGTTTAAAATACACTATGGTGAAGGGTATATAAGATTCGGCACAGCCGAATATAGCACTCTTACTTGTTTTTAACTAAAACTAAATCTCCCACTTTTAATTTATAATCTATCATAATTTAATTTCTGTTTTAACTTATACCTATCAAATATTTCTCGTGCTCTCTTATGTGCTATTTCTAACCTATATCTAACTTCCTTAGCATAATTTTCTACATTATATACTTAAAGGTGATATTGTATGAACCTTATCAAATTGTTGAAACTCATTAGGAATCTTATCGAAAACTAACTCATAAGGGCAATAGTCATGCACCGTAGATAGCGTGGTATTGAAACAGTAAGTGAAATACCTGAGCCATTCATCCCAATCGCTTTTGTCAACGAATATGTATGATCTTACATATTCGTTGAAGGTTCTATGACTTCTTTCTATAGTTCCTAGCGTCTGGTGATGATGAGCAGTCGATGTAATATTTTCTATCTTCAAAAGGTAACATAATTCATTAAGCACCGAATTTTTGTACTCTGTACCCATGTCCGTAATGAACGTCTTCATCGGTCCATAAGTAAGAATAAAATGTTCAAATATGGCTTTCGCAACAAAAATCGCAACTGATTTTTGTTTATCTTGTATAGGTACCGTTACAAAATATTTTGTCATGTCGCATATTATTGTGACAGCATATGAATTTCCGTTATATGATTTTGGTAGTGGACCTCAGAGGGCGAAGTCGGCATAAAATTGTAGGCGGCGGCTGAGCCTAAATAATTCGGCGGTGGCTTAAAGTCGGCTTACAGCCGAACGTTTTTAAGGAAATTTGAACTCTTAAATTTATGTTCAAAAATAATGTAAATATCAAAATTCAAAGACTGGGAGGATCTCTTTGTTTAAAATATTAATAATAAATGATTTTTAAAAAAGGCTCAAAAGTTTCTAGATTTAGTCTACCTTAATTCTCATTTAAACTCTCTGGAATCTTAATGAAGAAATTGTTTATGGTATAGCTATATTAGTTAGTTTGTTTGAAAGTAGAATGTACAAGTATACACCAAATCCGAAGAAATACCCCTAGGCCTCTATCAGGCTTGTTGTGCGCTCCTTAACCAGTGCCTCAGGTGGGAATCGAACCCACGACCTCCAGTCTACCAGACTAGAACACTAACCACTAACCTACCGGAGCCCATGGCCATATTTGGGAACAAATAAAAATAATTTAAATTAAGAAGACATACATTTACATATCTTTTAAATAATTTTTTTTGCAAAATATAATTAATATAAAAATGTTAGCATATTAGTTCCAAAACATTTTATTGTACATTCACATTTATAGAAAATATAATAACGAATATATGTATATTTTGAGTATTGAAAATTATAAAATACAGCTTGTAAAAATCCTTTGTAAAAATCTTGTACGTTTTTAAAATATAGTTTGGCCAATAATAATTTATTATGTTACAGAATCAAAAATAATTGACCTTACAGTCTAGTTAATAAAAACATAAAAAAAATTGAGTCGATTTAAGCCGAATGTTTCGCCGGCGGCTCAAGCAACTAAATATAGTTCGACGGCGGCTAAGTTCCGACTCGAAGCCGGTCGACTTCGACCTCTGGTGACCTATAGTTCACTATTGCCGTATCAAATGCATATAGTAGTACATATAGGCGAAACTGAAGCGGTTTTCAAAAAAAGTTTTTATTCTCTTCACACAGACGAGCTCTGAGAGAATGAGACAAACTTGTGAGAACTAAAGTCACTCACTAAACTTCAAATTTTCTTCGCAAAATTGCGAGGATATTAGCACTTATTAGTTTTTCTTATCACCTAAACTTAGTGTTTATTATTTTTTGGAGCACTTTTCATTAATTTAAAACCCCGAAAATAATTTATATTTTGCAAACGAAAAAAAAAATATTATTTATTCTTTGACATTTCATTTTAATTAAAACTGAAAAATGAAAAGTTGTACATTTTCGTATTGAAAATTAAAAAAGTATTTTACATCCTTTTTTTCATTTTGCATTAGTGCAGAAAAAATTCCGAAAATACGTGTTTATAATATGTTTTAAGATAAAATATATTTCCCAAAAATAATTAATTAATATTTTCATTCACTTGCATATAAAATTCCATTATTAACACAAAAAAAATACATTTTTTATTTGTTACCTTTTGAACAACTGTGTTTATTTGAGTGTTCTACTAATACATTCTCACCAGTTAGGTCTTTGACAGGGGACTTAGGTCCTTGACAATTACTTTCGCCTATATACTACTATATGATCAAATGGTTTAACTTAGGGTTCTATAGTTGAAACGAAAAGTCGACTTTTTGCATTTTATGAAAAGTCGATTTTTCGACTTTTCGAATTTTTTTTATTTAATTAAAAGTCGACTTTTCGACTATAAGTATTTTATAAATAGTCGACTTTTTTCGACTATTCGACTTTTCGATTTTTTGACTATTCGACTTTTTTCCGACAATTTTTTGACTTTTTTCGAGTTTTTTCCGACTATTTTAGAATTTTTGACTTTTTTCCACTTTTTTAAATTTTTCGAATATTTTTGACATGTTTCTACAATTTTCAAGTTTTCGACTTTCAGACTTCTCGATTTTTCGACTTTTTTTTACAGACGATAAACGAGTTAGCGACTGTTTTGGAACAAATTAGTCGACTTCGACTTTTTTCGACAAAATGTCGATTGTTCGATTATTCGAAAGTCGATTTATAGAACTCTAGTTTAACTGGTGTATTTGTCAAAGTCAATGGCAGTTTTCTGTGTATTGTAATTTAGCCGACTGGTATTTTTGGTACACTTTAACATATTTCGAAATATCACCAGTCATGTTCTTCCAGAAATAATATCTTTTTATTTTATTTTATTTGTTACGTGGATCACCTCATTAATTAGAGCTACTTTCAATACTTTTAATAATTTATTGCCCCTCTCCTTAAATTCATTAATAGAGACTTGTAATTTATTAATTATTAGTTTACTTCTTCGAGCCTTAGGAAATTTTGTCCAAAGTCAAATTTCCCATTGATAAACAATTCATTTATTTTGTTTGTTGGTTTGCATATGTTGGTGAATTGTTTCTTCTTTAGTTGGTCTGTCAATATTCAAACATTTGTAAGATCGGTCAAATTCATCTCTAATTATTCTAACCTTTTTTCCTATATCCGACCACTCTATACTCCATTCAAATCGTTAGCTCGGCTTGTATATTTCTTCTTTAATATTTTATTATGTGGCGTAAAGACGCAACATTGCATTTAAACCTATTAAAACAGTTGTTATTATTAAACAACATTCAATTAATTCAAGATTTGTATTTCCCTGTACTACCTCTACTTCATTGACCACATTGGCCGAAGGATTTTCTATTTTGGATTGGTGTTTTTCCATTACAAAGGACCTTAAAAATTTTTAATTGAGCTTGAAAACATAAATATTCTGTATATTATTTTTATTATTCATTATTCTTAAAATTATTTATATGTATAAAGTAAAAAATATTTATATTTGTCAAATGGCGGTTAACGCCTACTGACCTGAATGTGCAACTGAATGCACAATATCAATTATTATTCCCACATGGCCGACGCCTGGTTCCAAGGAGGTGGTGGCTCCTCCTCTAGTGTTATGGCTCTTGGGACTGGTGTACCCATTCTGTACCTTGGCCGTACAGACTGCTGACGGCGACTTAGCTGACCGCCAGGAACCACATTTTTCCTTTTGGGTGCCCCTTTATTTTTCGGCACTCCAAAAGACATTTTATAATAAAATTAATGCCTTTAGGTGCTTTAAAATAGCACTCCCAAGGTGTTTTTTTTATTCTTTTTGGGTGCTTATTATTTTTAGCAATCCAAAAAGGTTGGCAGGATCGCCATATAGAGCTATTTAATTAAAATATGTTAAGTTCAATCTTAATTCTTCGCAAGAGTTAAATCACAGCTCTCTTGTGTTAATCGAAGTTTGTCTTTATTGAAAAAAGTTCTTAGATTATATAGTAATTAATTGCTTACACAGCATTATTCATAAAGTGGATAGTGTAACAATTGGACAGAACATTGAAAGCCTCGATAAATAAAATATTTAAAGTATTGACTGTTTTATAGGCTTTGTAATATGATATTAATTTAATTGCCTTTTCAATATTCTGTCGGCATAAGCGATACCTGTTTTATGCTACAATTCAAAAGCCCTGTGGCAACTGGACTATGTCCTGCAGATAGTCCTTAGAAGTTCTGCTGGACACTCATTTTCCGGAATGTCAACGTTCATCTAGGTTCATCTAGCATTTGATACTAGCTCTATAGTCATTAATAAGAATCCAATGGGCGCTCAACAGTTTCGACCCATACAAATCTCCGGTTCTAGATGGTATTATACCTGCAGATCTTCAAAAGAACGGATATCTCGTCACTCCATGGCTGCTATCGATCTCAAAGCATGCCTTAGGATGCTATACATCCGTCATATGTGGATGAGATATAATGTGTTCTTTATTCCTAAAGGGGGAAAGACATCACATACCAAACTAAAAGACTACAGACTAATCAGTCTTGTGTCTTTTCTTCTCAAGATTCTAGAAAGAGTCATTGATGTACACCTGAGATTAACCATCCCCACGGAATTGATATCAAAATCACAACATGCTTATACCAAAGTCAAGTTTGTGGAAACTGCTTTACACTTGCTAGTGGGACATGCAGAAAGTTCAGTAGCGCAAAAAGAGTATAAACGCGCTTGTTGGATTAGGGGTTGATCTGCAAGTTCAGAAGGTTATCAAAAAAACTTCTGAGTAATAGGGTCATTACTGCAATGATGGGTGGTGTCAATGTCTCAAGACTTACCAGTCGTTGTACACCACAGCTAAATAAAAGGAGAATTAAGACGGTAGTGGTATCTGGAAAATTCTTAGACTATATCCAACTGCATGGAATCTGCTCTTAACTTGCTCAGCAAGTGAAGTGTTTCTGGTGGCTTCAGTGTAAACCCTCTGAAAACTGAACTTGAAAAATATAAATATGTGCTACTGTTCATTTTCTTGTCCTGGTGTATAATTAATGTCAAACTTTGTTTACATTTTGTAATTGTCAAACTTTGTTTTCATTTTGTTAATCTCAAGCTGGTTTCATTTTGTATATGTGAAATTTGTGTTAAAAATGAAATTGTGTGATTACGGTATATTTTTAAGTTTTTAATCATTAAGGGCCTTATGCAAAAACCATTATTAAGGTTAAGAATGGTTTACTACACACATTTTCCATATAAAAACAGGTTTTAACAACCATTGTTAACTTAATAATCGTTTTTGCATATGGCGGTAAAAGTTTAAACATCAAATTTAATTATAAACCGATTCAAATTTTTAAAAAAATTTTGTTTAATAAAAATTTGCATTGATTTATTTGTCAGCTGTTTTTAAAATTTTTCCCTGACAACCAATTCGCCTTTAAGTACAGGTACAATATCATACTACATAACCATTTGGCTTGCTATTCTGAATTCGCCGATGATACTACCATTATAAAATTAATATACCAAGATATATTAGTTAAGCCGGCTTTACACGATCACACAAGTAATATGATCTGTCAAAATTTTGTGTAGAGAGTACGGACGACATCGTCTAAACGCAATATGTTATGAAACCATCGCAAATTGAGAGAGAATACAGATGGAAAATTTGACAGTCGTATGGATCTCTTCATTTTTTTAAATGATTCAATAAACAAGTAGGTCGCATTAGATCAGGGATATATTTTTATGTAAACACATATAAGAAAAGTTAAACAGCTGTTTCTATCTTCCTTTTTTGTTGTTTAATACCAATCGTGTAAACACGAAAAATATAAATCAAACGACTTTTATTCTCTTTTTTGTCATGTGGATGGAATTTCATTTTACCTTTTCAGTAAAGTGTGATTGTGTGAAGTGCCCTTTTTAACCCTGTATCAATATTACACAAATATTTATCACGGCACTAGACAAAACGTCGACAGAAAAATTGTCAATTTATTGTTTATGTTAATGCATAGGGGTAACGAAATTCTGATTTTATCACGACAACCCACAGATAATTTTATTGAAATAATGCTGGGGCTTGATACGACATATATGAATTAAAAACAAAATTTCGTATATTCTATAAACTGTAAGATAATTAAAATTTTTCATAGAAAGGCGGAAATTGGCGATGGATAGAAATTTGCAAACTTGCATTAATTTGCTTGGTAACTCTCATATGTAACACACTGTTAATCTGAAAAATTGTTGAAGTTAGAATTTTCTAGAGGTAAAAAATATTTTGTATCCTATGGCATTATTAGAATAGACATTTTTTTGAAGAATAAAAAAATTAAATAAATAGATCAATAATGTATTATTTTAGAATTTAAATATTTTCCTCAAATGAAATTAAAATAAACCTCTAAGAAAAATTGCATAATTTAATAACAAAATAAATAATTTTTTTGATTATTATGTATTTAATTTCGATTGGTGTAGCGAAGCACATCGGGTATAAGCTTGTATTTTTTTTAAAAACCGTTAAAATTAAATGCAAATTTTGTATGTTAAAAATCAATCAATCAAGAACAAAATTCTTAAAAAAATTACAATAAGATGACGTTTGTAAATAAACACTAATTTCACTGAAAAGTATTTTAAAAAAAAATCTAAAAAAATTACAATAAGATGACGTTTGTTATCAAGACAGAACGACGTTATAATGCTGATAAATGCCGTCTGTACCATATAATTTTTTATCATGATAAGAATTTGTGGTTTAGCATAATAAATATTTGTTTAATATAGACAAGGGTTTAGGTAGTTTTTACAGAACAGTTGATCGTTTTTTGCTTCTATGTCAATTTTTCGCCCTGTGTATAATTAATGTCAAACTTTGTTTACATTTTGTAAATGTCAAATTTTGTTCTTATTTTGTTAATATACCTATTAAGAAAACAAACTTTTTAACAAACTTTTTTCACTTTTGGCAAACTTTTTTTCAGAGTTGCAAAAAAGGTACTTTTTCTGCATGCACGTGTTAAAACTACATAAAAAATGTAAACAAAAGAAAACAAACCATAACAAAAGCCAATGCTGTATTTATAAAATTTTTTAAATGTTGGAATAAATTGAAAACAATAAATTGTGCAACAAAATGAACAATAGTGATCGATAGGGAATCGATTAAGGAATCGATCTCTGTATTGATTTTTTTGCAGTGTGCTTTCTATCGGATGATGTGAAGTAACAAACTTTGACAAACTCACAAATCTAACGAAAAAGAGAAATAAGTTTTTATACAAAAAAATTTTAAAATATTCCGTGTGCACCAAAACAGCTAATAGTGATCGATAGAGAATCGATTAACGAATCGATCCCTATATTCATTTTTTCCGGAGTACTTTCTATTGGACGTTGTGACGCAACAAACTTCGTTAACTTCACAAAATCTGACAAAAGAAGAGAAAAAGTTTTTATACAAAAAAATTTTTAAATATTCCGTGTGCACCAAAACAGCTAATAGTGATCGATAGAGAATCGATTAACGAATCGATCCCTATATTCATTTTTTTCCGGAGTACTTTCTATTGGATGCTGTGATGCAACAAACTTCGGTAACTTCACAAAATCTGACAAAAGAGAAAAAGTTTTTATACAAAAAAATTTTAAAATATTTCGTGTGCACCAAAACAACTAATAGTGATCGATAGAGAATCGATTAACGAATCGATCCCAATACTCACTTTTTCCCGGAGTACTTTCTATTGAACGCTGTGATGCAACAAACTTCGGTAACTTCACAAAATCTGACAAAAGAAGAGAAAAAGTTTTTATACAAAAAAATTTTAAAATATTCCGTGTGCACCAAAACAGCTAATAGTGATCGATAGATAATCGATTAACGAATCGATCCCTATATTCATTTTTTTCCGGAGTACTTTCTATTGGACGTTGTGACGCAACAAACTTCGGTAACTTCACAAAATCTGACAAAAAAGAGAAAAAAGTTTTATACAAAAAATTTTTTAAATATTCCTTGTGCACCAAAACAGCTAATAGTGATCAATAGAGAATCGATTAACGAATCGATCCCTATACTCATTTTTTCCGGAGTACTTTCTATTGGACGCTGTGGCGCAACAAACTTCGGTAACTTCACAAAATCTGACAAAAGAAGAGAAAAAGTTTTTATATAAAAAATTTTTAAATATTCCTTGTGCACCAAAACAGCCAATAGTGATCGATAGAGAATCAGTTAAGCAATCGATCCCTATATTCATTTTTTCCCGGAGTACTTTCTATTGGACGCTGTGACGCAACAAACTTCGGTAACTTGAACTTACTAACTTCACAAAATCTGACAAAAAAGAAATAAAAATTTTTATCAAAAAAAAAAAAATAATATTCCGTGTGCACCAACACAGCCAATAGTGATCAATAGAGAATCAATTAAGGAATCGATCCATTTTTTCCGGAGTACTTTCTATTGGACGCTGTGGCGCAACAAACTTTGACTTCACAAAATCTGACAAAAAAGAGGAAAAATTTTTTTACAAAAAAAATTAAAATATTCGATTAAGGAATCGATCCCTATATCGATTTTCAAATCCTAATAAATATGAAGAATATTATTTAGGACTGTCATTTGTTAGATTTAAACATATGTAATTTACCTAATAGAAGAAAACAAACAGGGGGATTTTTGGCAAACTTTTTTCAAAGTTGCATAAAAAGGTACTTTTTTGTGTATACACGTGGAAAATTACATAAAAATGTAAACAAAGCAAAAAATACATAAAAAACGTAAACAATGAGAAAACAAACTAATTGATTTATTTGTAAAATATTGAATTATTGATATAAAATTAAATATATTGACTGTGCACCAAAATAAACTATATCAATCGATAGAGAATCCTAAAATAAATGGATTACAGTATTTCTTTAATTTCTGGGTACTTGCTATTATATGTTATGAAGCAAGATATATTAATTATAAGGTAGTGTTATCACAACAGCTGATCGTTTTTTGCTACTATGTTCATTTTTCGCCGTGGTGTAGAATTAATGTCAAACTTTGTTTACATTTTGTAAATGTCAAACTTTGTTTTCATTTTGTTAATGTCAAATTTGTGATTAAAGTGAAATTGTGTGATTAAAGACTAAATTTATGCTGTTAAATTCGTTTAAGTTTTAAAACCAATAATAATACTACACGAAATTAGTTTTATTTTTAAAAACATCAAATTAAATTACAAACAGATTCAAATTTATAAACATTTTTTGTTTAACAAAAATTCGCTTTGATTTATTTGTCAGCTGTTTTTGACATTTTTCCCTGAGAGCCAATTCGCCTTCAAGTGCAGGCACAATGTCAAACTACATATAAAAAAAATATAACCAATTCGCTTGGTATTCTGAATTCGCCGATGACTCTACCTTATAAAATTAATATACCTTGTTATGAAGCAGCAAACTCTGAAATATATAACAAAAAGTTTTTTACTTAAAAAAAATTAAATATACTTTGTGCAATAAAACAAAAATATGTAATCGATAGCAAATCGAAAAATGAATCAACCTCCAATTCGATTTCCTATCGATAGCTATTGGCTGTTTTGATGCACAAAGAATATTTAAATTTTTTTTTTAAAGTTTTTTACCTGATTTGCAGAAATGTCAAAAAATAGAATATAATATAATAATAAAATAGTTTATACAGAGATCGATTTTTTTATAGAAACTTTTTCCTTATTTCCATTAGAAGTTGTGAAGTTGTCAAAGTATGTTGATTTGTAGTGTTCAATAGAAAGTACTCCGGAAAAAATCCATATAGAGATTGATTCATTACTCGATTCGCCATCGATCACTATTAACTGTTTTAGTGCACACGGAATATTTAAATTTTTTTTGTATAAAAACTTTTTCCTCATTCTTTGTCAGATTTTGTGAAGTTGCCGAAGTTTGTTGCGAAGCAACCAATAGAAAACACCTCGGAAAAATATTTATATAGGGATCGATTCATTAATCGATTATCTATCTATCGATCACTATTAGCTGTTTTGGTGCACACAGAATATTTTTAAAAACTTTTTCCTTATTTTTCCATTAGATTTGTGAAATTGTCAAAGTTTGTTGCGTTTTAGCGTCCAGTAGAAATTATATTTTGTTTTATTGCACAAAGCATGTTTAATTTTTTTTAACAAAAAACTTTTTGTTAAATATGTTTCACAGAGTTTGCTGCTTCATAACATATAATACCAAGTACCCAAAAATAAAAAATTACATTCATTTTCCGATTCGCTATCGATTGGTATAGTTTATTTTGGTGCACAGTCATTATATTTCATTTTATATCAATATTTCAATATTTTACAAATAAACCAATCAGTTTGTTTTCTCTTTGTTTACATTTTTTTGTATTTTTCGCTTTGTTTACATTTTTTATGTAATTTTCCACGTGTATACACAAAAAAGTACCTTTTTATGCAACTCTGAATTTTTTTAAAAAATCCCGCTGTTTGTTTTCTTCTTGTAGGTTACTTTTTATAAGACTTTATGTAAAGTCTGATCGTGTGAAGTGCCCTTAAGTGCAGAACTTTTCATGCCTGAGTTCTACTTTAGAGTTCTATAAATCGACTTCTTGTCGAAAATGGTCGAAGTCGACTATTTTGTTCCAAAAAAGTCGATACCTCAACTATCGTCTGTGAAAAAAGTCGACCTTGTAAATAAAAGTCGAAAGGTCGGATATCGAAAAGTTGGAAAAAATCAAAAAGTTGAAAAAAGTCGATAAGTCGAAAAAAGTAGAAAAGTCGTAAAATGTCGAAATATCGAAAACTCGAAAATAGTAGAAAAAAGTGAAAAATGGTGGAAAATTTAAAAAAAGGTGGAAAAAGTCAAAAACTCTAAAGAAGTCGGAAAAACTCGGAAAAAGTCAAAAATCTAAAAAATCGACTTTTCACAAAATGCAATGTCCAAAATCAACATTTAACTAAAGTCGAAATATCGACTTTTCGTTTCTACTATAGAACCCTACCTTAAATACAAATAGCAATTATCTTTGACTTTACCTTGTGACTACACCTTGATTCAGTTGATTGCGAAACATGTTGTCAATAGTTAATAAGTGCAGCGGTAATTTTCTGAAATTAAAATCGTTAAGTATAGGTCGTACATTGGCTGTAAAGAACATTTCAACGGCTAAATATGCTCTCTCGGCGGGACACTCAAAATGGGCTAATATTCGACATATTAAGGCTGCAAAAGATGGACAGAAAGCAGCACTTTTTACAAAAATTTCTCGACAGATAAGACTAGCAATACAGGAAGGTGGAAGTGCTGATCCTTCGCTAAATTCCCAATTGAAGAGCGTTATTGATGATGCGCTTAGAAAAAATATGCCCATGACTACCATTCAAAACAATATCCAAAAATGTAAGCAGAATAAAAATGAACTAAAAAGATACAAAATAGATCTGCGATACAAGCAAAAGGTTTTCGCCGTCTGTATCATTTACACAGACAATTACCCAGGTGTAAAAATGGATATGGCAACCATATTGAGGAAATCAGGGTAAGTTTGAAAAATGGAACATATCTTTTACAATAATAAACTATCAAAGTCCTGTAGTTATAATATGTATATCTCTTGAATTTCAAAAATACCATTTTTAGTCCTTTTAATTCTGATTTTGATTTACAGTTACCGTCATAATAACAGCCTCCTTCGCAGTCGATTTTAATTTTTCGATTTTATTTTATTTATTGAACGTTATAACAATGATGTAATAAGTAAGGAGACAGCGTTTAGGCAACAAACACAATATTTTTTTGTTTGTTTATGAGTTTTGTCAAAATGAAATTTCTAAAATTGTAAAATAATAAATATTGGAAAGAAAATTTGTTGTGTATTTGACAATATTACATATAAAATCGTCGTTGCATTTAAATTGTATTCGCAGCAGGACAACGTTTTATTGGTGCTTCATCTGATATTTTTTCATTTGGAACCCTTTTATCGGCATTTTCATTCATAATTTTTGATTTGAATTTTTTTAATTTATAATTTTGAATAAATATAGAATAATAAAATGCATTAAAATCTGAACATTAAGTGACCAGAAATATATAAAAAATGGGAGTTGTTAAAACACATTGATTCTATGACTAACTTATACAAAAAAATATATGTAACAAAATAATCAGATATAAATAGTCATTAAATAAAATTCTTTAAAAAATGTTTTTAACATAACACATTTGGGCGCTAAACTGTGCAATTCACTAGTATATGTTTGAACTATACTACAGTCTGGACTATAGTCTGACCAATACAATAGTCTATAACCTGGACAATACACTAACTAGTCAATGCTCTGAACTTGACTATAATATGGACTATACTGTGGTCAATAATCTGTACTATAGAATATATAGTCTGAACTATAGCCTAATCTTTGGACTGACTATATTCAAATTGTTTTGACCAGCACTATAAAGTTCGAATAACCTTGTTGTGTAGGATTTTCAAAATTTATGTTCAAGAGGTATTTAGTTTGAGCTGGACAGGAAATTACCATAAAATCCTTTTATGCCTCCACAGACAACAACGTGAGAATTTGGGATGATTTGGGTTATGTAGAAACCTTAAGAAATCCGTATATTGCAATTTGTGCTGAAATATTTTAATGAATTCAAAAAATTAGGTAGTTACCGTTTTTTATTTAAATAAAAGTATTCTGTTAATTGATAACATTTTTCAATAATTTTAAAAATATTTATTTTTGAAACTTCAAAACAAATACATATGTTTGTACAAGAAATTTTATATGGTAGCACGATTTTTACGAAAACTTCATAATCATTAAGCATGTCAAAAGTTATTTTAAAAAAATAAAGAGAGAATGACACTACCTTCTTTTTTCTACTATGGTTATAACCATGGTAAAAAAAAAACGAGGCAACTCCGTTCTCTCTCAATGAAAAGTTTTTTGACGTAAATAAGAATTATTGAAATTTATTTTTTATAAACAAATATGGAGAATCGTTGCCACACATGCAAAAGATAAAATCATATTTAGGAAATTAGAAATATAAATATGGAATTTGTTTACTAAATACATGAATTCACAGAAAAAATCAAGATGATAAACCAAACGATACATTCGTTAGAATAATCGAATCAGAGTTATCATTTGAAAGGGTTTTAAAAGCTAATAAAGAGATTAATTTATTTATTTTATTACTGTATTATAGATTTATTCAGTAGAATTGTTTAACTATAGATGGCCTTTTAGGCTCGGTTATAACGTTCAATAAATAAATAATAATAATAAAAAAAGCTAAATCCAATGGTTCCAAATATAGTACACCGTCAGACGCGGATTCAAAAAAACCTATCAAATTCTCATGTTGTATATATTTTCTAAGAAAAACTGTACAATTAAAAAAATATTAAAAAGAGACTTATTTGTAACCACTCATCGGCCATCGATAGACTCAGAATATTTTGGGAACCATGATAAAACGGTCCAGCTCAAAAAACGAACAACATTAAACCCAACACAATCTGAAAATATTTAGCTTTATTTACAACTTTGTTGGAAAATTCTAACGAGTAAACCGTTAACGGTACCTAAATATTGTTTTACTTCTACGAGGTAAAATAATAATAATAATAATAATAATAAATAAATACGTCTCATTGAATTTGCAAATATTTTGTGGTGGAGCTAAACAAATAGTTTTCAATGTTATTGGCAATGTATAAAAAAGTGAATAAAAAACGACATCAAATATGTTAAATTATTATTTCTGTAAATCTTATACAAATATAATAAACGCATATACTGAATATAATTAATAAATGAACAACCTAAGAATTTGGATATGTAATCTGAAATATGTTCGTTACGACTCACGTTGTATGTATAAATATCGTAGAAGACTGTTAAACAACAGCAAAAGTTTGCGGATGTAATAATCTAAAGTACCACTATAAAACTTTATACCATACAAAAATACAGTAATTATCTAAGAATTAATAATTAATATCCTTATGTGAAGAGGTAAATATATATTAGTACTGTATAAATTGCGTAATAGATGATTTACTTTTAGATGACATGAAATTTAAATGGTTAATAAAATTTAATTTATTATATATAACATAGATGGGTACTTTACAGTACCAGTAAAAATGCAGTAAAAATAAGTTTTTACTGTTTACTGAAAAAATTTTCAGTATTCAGTAATGTTTTACTGGTTACTGAAAAAAAATTTCAGTATTCAGTAAATTTTACTCATTACTGATTACTGCAAAAAATTTAGTATTTTACTGATTACTGAAAATGTGTTTACAATCTAATAATATATTAAAAATTATATTTTCAACATATTTTTGAATACACATTTATCATGACAAGTAGCTATAGTGAGATTAATTTTACTTTTTGGGATTATAAATCTTTTCAAAAGCAAGAACTTAGGTATGTATAAATTTATATAAGAGGTCAAATATTATATACTTTTGTCGGGTAATAAAAACTTATTACAAACATTTATTTAGATTATTAATAGAAATATAGTAAAAGAGATCAATATGATAATAGTTGTATGAGATTTTTTTTATTATTAATTATCATTTGAAAATGTTTACAAATATTCTTATTACTACACCCACTAAGCCTTAGGGCTTGACAGCAGGATAATATGAAACAGATTAGTTGTATACAGCAATAATAAAATATAAATATATGTAAATAAATATTAATATAGAATGTTCATGAGTATTAATATATAAATATATAATGTTCATTGCGAACTGATGAAAAATTCTTTAATTAATTTTTTTTCTTCTATTAACATTTTTGATATTTAAAATAGTAGTTTGTGTTTACAGATGTGATGTATATGTTGTTTGTAATAAGAAGTTTATATTGCGTTTGTTTGGCATCAATCCAATTTGTCCAAGTTTTTAGGAAAATAAAACAAAATAAAGTTTCAAATTTTATGAGACGTAGATCTCTTTTATTTAAAACTAAATATTACCTCGTAGAAGGTTTGCAGGTTTTTTATGTAAAAGATAATGTGCACGTAGTGCTTGTCGTAGACAACATCAATATCTTAAGACCGTGTTAAAAACAAGCTTAATTTGGTGGCAAAACAATATTTAAGTTAACCGTTAACGGTTTACTCGTTAGAATCTTCCAGCAAAGATGTATAAAATTGACATTAGATTCTAACGTTATTAAAAATAGTATTATTCATTAAAAGGAGCAATTACCAAAATGCAGCTCGCAACAAAACTCGCTTAAACATTGCCGGCCACCTTGCAATATCTCAAGCATATTGTAACAATTAATTTATTCGCAATATCTTAAGCCGAATGAAGCAAATTAAAATATAATAATTCATTCGTAATATCTTAAGCCGAATGAATCATGGTTGGTTTTATGACAGATCCATCAACTGTATAAACTAAATACTTAAATATTAGGCAAAACGTAAACATATTTTAGTGAGCTTATTTAGTGATAATGAAGTAAATTTTTCGATAAAAGTATTTCAGTTCTTATGCGACCAATTCGAATATTCCGGAAAGTTAATAACTGAATTAAATTGATTAGGATTAACTGGACCTGTCAGAATCCAGCCAAAAATCGTCTTTTGTGCTAATAACGACCCTAATAAGTTTCGTTGTATATCCGGTAAAACAATCCAAGGGTATAGATCAGCGCCAATAAGGATATCAATAGGTCGGCTATCAAAAGGATTAAAATCCGCCAAACGAAGATTTGGCAATAATTTTTGAATGTTGGCGTTAACGGAAGTCGTAGGCAAATTTGTCGATATTTCTGGTAAAACAAATGCATTTATATTTAGTTCTACGGAAGAATCGAAGTTAGATCCGATTTTCAAAGAACAAATATTTCTTGAAACTACTGATGCAGTATTATTGACACCAGAAATTTGAACATTCGTAGAACGCGAGGAAATGTTAAACCTTTTTCGTAATTGCTCAGTAATAAACGAGCATTCCGAACCCGGATCAATCAAAGCACGGACCTGATACTTATTGTTATTATGTTTTATATTAACAGTCGCTGTCCCTAAGAGTACGAACTGATTATATCGAGTATGAAAAACTTGACGGTTTGCTATAATATTATTCGAAGTATTCGGTGTTGGATAATTTTGTAGCGAGTAAGTGGTTCGTAGAACCGCGTCTGAATTGCGTTCAGTAGAAACAGAAGGCGTTTCTGTATGCTGAATATGAAGCATAGAATGGTGCCGATTATTGCAAATAAAACAATTACTATTAACTTTACAATTGCTGACATTATGTGTCCTCGACAGGCAATTATAACAGCAATTATATTTGTTTACATTAGAAATTCTATCCATTATTGAAAGATTTTTAAACTTTAGACAATTTCGCCAAATATGAGACTGGTTAGGACACAAGATACACGACATTTTAGTAGAAGTAGCATCGTAAGAATGTTTTGAAGATTCCACGTCAGAAGAGTTTGTCCCTTTAAAGTCGTGAAGACATTGCAATGTTTGAATTCTTTCCGTCAGAAAGTTATCAAAATCATGCCAAGTACACAACACAGATTTGTCCTTAACGCCCTGTTCCCATAAAATCACAGTTGACCTAGGCAGACGCTGAATACATATGAAAGTAATAATTGGGTCCCAATTCTCAGTAGGAATTTTATAAATAGAAATAGCAGTAAGGCAACTATTAATTCCTCGTTGTAAAGTTTTAAGGGCTGTTATTGATTCCTTGTCAAAGGAAGGAAGACCAAATAAAAGTTTGAGTTGGTTATGTACCAACATACGAGTATTTTCATATGTTTCTTTCAAATCGCGCCAGGCTAAGTCAAAACTTTCATTAATTAAGGGATATTTAGATACGATATCTTTAGCTTCACCCTCGGTTTTTTTTATTATTATTATTTATTTATTGAACGTTATAACCGAGCCTAAAAGGCCATCTATAGTTAAACAATTCTACTGAATAAATCTATAATACAGTAATAAAATAAATAAATTAATCCCTTTATTCATAAGCAACATTTACCCTATAAAAGTATACAAAACAAAATTTCTATAAAAAATTTGATTTACAAACCCTTATAAAACAAAAAATTCGCTTATGAATAAGGCCCTAAATCTATAATCAAAGTATAAAAAAAAAACACTTATAAGTGAATAAAATAAAAAAATGATAATGTGCCATACTTATTTCTAGAACAAATTTAACAATAACGAGATACAACATAGATAGGATAAAATTAGGTATGACAAATAATTAGAAAATTAGAATAATTATTGCTATGTATGTAATTTAAAAAATTTTTTATTATTATGTTCTGGCCAAAATTTCAATTTTATAAACAGGTCAAAAGAAAAGGCTAGACAATATCATTTTCACACATGTATTTAAAAATTTTTCGTTTAAAAGTATGATAAGAAAATTCAAAAGTTTTCAATGTTTTTGGTAATGTATTAAAAAGTCGTGCAACTCTCACGTAATATGATCGTTCTAAAATCGAAGTTAACTTTGGAATTATGATTTGACAATTACGTCTTGAATGAGTGAATGAAAAAAACGACATCAAATATGTCAAATTATTATTTCTGTAAATCTTATAAAAATATAATAAAAGCCTATACTGGATATAATTAATAAATGAACAACCTAAGAATTTGGATATGTAATCTGAAATATGTTCATTACGACGCACAGTGTATACATATCTAACAACTCTGTTAAACAACAGCAAAAGTTTGCGAATGTTATAACCTAAAGTACCACTATAAACCTCCATACCATACAAAAATACAGGCATGATCAAGGAATTAATAATTAATATCCTTATGTGAAGAGGTAAGTATATGTTAATACTGTATAAATTGCGTAATAGATAATTTACTTTAGATGACATGAAATTTAAATGTTTAAAAAAATTTAGTTTATTATCTATAATTAAACCTAAACAATGCAAGTGGTCGACAAATTCAATTTGTATATCACCTATATTAATGTCAATGTTATTTGTAGATGTACCAAAATAGATAGCTTTGGTTTTAAGAGTGTTAATTAAAAACCCATTATTCATCATCCATTTTGAAATATTCCTCATAGAATAATTTATTACATTTTGAAAAACATCAACAAACTGTTGCTCACCAGTAAACAGAAATATTAAATCATCGGCATATGCAAATGGAATACAAGAGACAAGATCAATGTTCGTAAAGATGTCATTTAAGTAAATGTTAAACAGTAAAGGCCCAAGAACAGAGCCTTGGGGTACACCACTTTTAACGGGTAACAAGCCAGATAATCTACCATTAATTGCAACATACTGCCATCTATCTTTTAAAAACGATGCAATGAGTTTGCAAGCTGTATAAGATAAATCGAATTTTTGGCTAAGCTTTTTAATTAGAATTATATGATTCACCCTTTCAAATGCTCTAGTCAAATCCATAGACACTAAAATGTTTAAATGACCTTTACTATTATATTGTCGAATAGTATCTGTGACTCCAAGCAGAAGTGCAGTAGTATCTCTTTTACATCGGAATCCATATTGAGCATCATTAAACAATGATTTACTACTAATATAATCCAAAAGCTGATTTTTTAAAACAATTTCAACTATTTTAGAGAACGCAGGAAGTATAGATATTGGACGTAAGTTACACATTTCTACTGAACCACCAGACTTTTTTATTGGTATTACTTTTCCAATCTTCCAACCTGAAGGAAAAGTTGAGGTCATAATAATATTGTTCACAAAATATAAAAAAAATTTACCAATAAAAGGCAAGACTAATTTCAAAAACACAATAGGAAACCCATCACACCCAACACAATTAGACTTAACAGAATCAAATGCAAGAACCAATTCACAGAAATCAATAGATCTAAAAGAAAATCCACCATTAATTTGAAGATCATCTAAAACTACTTCACAAGATGTATCATTTCCTTGTTCAGACGAAAAATATTTATTTTGTTCATTCACATTAACTGAATCTAATTCATTTATATTTTCTCCAAGCCCATAAGCTTTTAGAGTATTCCAAATCTGTTTGGCAGATTTATCTTGAAAAAGTCGCGCGTGTGCTCTACGTTTCGTTGTACGCATTATAGTTTTTGCACGATTTCTGAGACGGCAAAATCGCTTCCAATCAGCTTGAGTTCTTGTTATCAAATAATTTCTATATGCAATATTTCGGATGGATATGATATCAATAATTTCCTTGGAATTAATCCAAGAATTATGAGTCTTTAATCCAATAACTTTTCTTTTCAAAGTAATTGCACTATGCATATGGCATAACAATTTGAACATAAAATCAGCCTGTGCATTAACACTAGTACAATATAGAATATCATTACAATCATATAATGAAGCAATATTATTAAGTGATGTTAGGTCAACATTATTGTAATCATAATATTCGATAACTCTATTCGCGCGTAAAATGCCTATATCAAAAGAAATATAAATAAATGAATGTCTTGAAATAATAGGTATCTGCACTTGACCGGAATGACGTACTAACATACTGGGAGAAATTAAAAAAAGATCTAACAACGAAGTAGAACCAGATGCTACACAAAGGTGAGTGGGTAAAGAATTGTGGTGACATATTATGTTTAATCTGTAACACATTTCTCTTAATTGTAATGAACATGATGGATTGAACATATTATTATTGAAGTATCCAACAATTACTATATCCGAATACTCAACTAGAAGATCTGAAATCTCATTCTCAAATAATTCTAAATCTTTCTTAGTTCCCTTGGGAAGGTAAACAACTCCCATTAAAATCTTTTTCTTAGTACCATAAACTTCAATGAATAAATATTCAACAGTTCCGTAGTTCTTACCCATGAGAACAATTTTATATTTTAATTTATCTGATATATAGAAGGCAACTCCCCCTCCCCTAAAGCCAGGTCGGTCATTGCGACATATAACATATCCAGGAAACGAAATCATATTAGAAGAAATATTATCCTTCAACCATGTTTCAGTTATACCAATTATGTCAAATAAATCATTACCAAGAACATTGATTAGTTCATCTAATTTACTTGTGGAACTTCCAAGTTTTACGTATTAAATGGCAAAGTCGTTCTATATCACTAAGCCGCGTGCTATTTATATAAATTGCCGTGAATAAATCTCTAAAAGTAGGCCAAGAAACATAATCCCCACCGAATGTGTCAACATCACAAGGGGGTGGGGTCAGATTGTGTTCTGAAGTGCCAGTATTTAAACTTACCGTTGAAGAATCACTATTCTTCGAATCACGTTTAAATTTGTCCATTTTCTGATTAATAGAGCCTAAACATTGAAAATAAGCCATGTATGTGGTCTGATATTTAGACGCTGCCACATCTACATCACTAGATTCACTGGGGGGAGAAGTTTCGAAAAACTTCTGACAAGAAGTATAAGTTGTTCTAACTTCCTCCCACAATCGTCTTATTTCCTCGCCCTGTATCTCTAAGGTAAAAATGTTATGAATATCCTCACCTAAATCATTAAACATCGCGCCGAAAGTAACAAGAGCATCCGATGCTCTAATAAATTCCTTTAGTGGCGTAACAGACATGTTTAATATAAAAAAATTAATAAAATGTAAGGAAATTAAAAATCAGAACTAATTCACGACAAAAAATATTATAATTAGTTTTAAATGTCAAGCAACAAACGTGTCAATGGCTAAACTGACCGACCGTAGGGTGACCAATATAATGGAAGAACAAGAATTAACCGTATATGTATTTTGTTTTTATATTTTACAGATGTAAATCTGTAAACAAATGAAGCACAAAAGAAAATATAAAAACACTAATTTATTGAAAATAAAAAAATAACTTTAATTTATTGTCAGTCGGAGAAAAAAATGAAAATTTCCAAAAAATTAATTAAGGGATAGATTGCACTCTATTAAATATTAAAAGTAAAAATGACGAAAAAATACAAAAAGAACTTTGTGTATGTGTGCGCGTTAAAACAACCGAGTTTTTTATCACTTCACTTTTGCTCACAAAATATATTTACGTACCTAAATTATTTCGTAGAAATAAGTATAAATATATTGCCAGTGGACTGTATTATTGAGGATGATGGACTTCAAAAGATGCCAATAAAATCCAGTACTCAATTCAGGAATCCAGTTCGCTAGAACCAAATGTTTGGCATCAATCCAATTTGTCCAAGTTTTTAGGAAAATAAAACAAAATAAAGTTTCAAATTTTATGAGACGTAGATCTCTTTTATTTAAAACCAAATAGGTTTTTTATGTAAAAAATAATGTGCACGTAGTGCTTGTCGTAGACAACATCAATATCTTAAGACCGTGTTAAAAACAAGCTTAATTTGGTGGCAAAACAATATTTAAGTACCGTTAACGGTTTACTCGTTAGAATCTTCCAGCAAAGATGTATAAAATTGGTATTAGATTCTAACGTTGTTAAAAAAAGTATTATTCATTAAAAGGAGCAATTACCAAAATGCAGCTCGCAACAAAACTCGCTTAAACAGCGTTTGATTTACCATATTGTTGTTGCTTGATAAATTGCTTATGTTGTAGTTTGTGACAATGTTAATATTGGACAAGTGACTAGTGTTTATGTTGTTATTGTGGAATAAAGCTGTAGTATTTGTTGTTGATTCTGTGGCTGTTATGTTGTGATTTTGATGGTTATTGTATTTGTAGAGCATCTTCGATTTCTCCAAAGTATTTTCAGGATGTGGTCTTGAGCTTTTTTTTTGGTGTATTTTGCGCTTCCCCAGGCGGAAATTTCATTTCTTATGTACGACTCAGCAAGTGAATAGTATGCTTGCCTGAGTACACTATGTTGCACAGTTACTCAAATGGAATAACATATATGAAGCTTTACGTAGTTTTTTCTTACATCTTCCATTTGTAGTTTCCATTTAAAGCTGTTGTCAACGTAAACGCCAAGGTATTTATAAGATTTTACCATTTCAATGTATGTTGTGCATGTATTCGGATCTATTGTTACATGTTGTCCTTTTTTGTGTAAACATTCTGTGTTGTGAAATTTTATAGCAATGGGTATATCAATGAGATGTCTCGGGTTTATATATAAAACCAAGACAATAATGCATATATGCATTATTTTAGTTTTTGTTGCATTTATGATTAAGCCGTTGTCATGGCACCATTTTGTAGCAATATCCAATTGCCATTGCATTTGATTTGTGGCGGAGTGTATGCTTTTATCAGCTACTATTATTGTACTGTCTTTCAGATTCTTTAGCATATTTTTGGCGTATATTATGTATAGGATGGGGCATAGTTTAGATCCTTGAGGTACTCCATACTGAAATTTAATTTCACGGCTAAAATTATTTGCGATTTTTACTCTGTAGGTCCTGCATTCTAGGTAGTTTTCAAACCATTTTAGAGTTTTCCCCTGATTCCAATTCTGTCTAATATGCTAATTAACTTTTCATGCGATAACGTATCGAAGGTCTTGCTGAAATCAATAAATAATGTTGTTGTTGTAACAGCTTAAACTATACAATTTTAATACGGGGGTTCTGTATTTAGGTCCAAGCCAAGAAATTGGGCCACTTCAATAGGGTTAGTCCATAAATCCATTGGGCTAAGTGAAGTAGAGTGGCACAGTGGGGCAGAATGGAACTTTTTTTGGAAATAAATCTGGCATTTCTAAACGGCTGATCCGATCGGGATAAAATTTGGCGTGAGCGTAGCCAAGGAGTATTCGAGTTTAAGTTTTGAAGATGAACCCCGCAGATGCCCCAGGGACGGAGCTGTGGCGGCTCAAAGTAGGGTATCTACGACATATAAAATTTTTAAACTCGTGCCATTTTTTGTTTTTCACCCAAATACAAAGATTTATATTTTGTGAAAGCGCTCGACGAGATCTTGAAAAAACATGCTTGGACATACTACTTATCTCTTATAATATCCGAGTTATAGGCATTTAAAAATTTAGTGATACAAAATTTACCATACCTTGGTCCGCCTTTTTTGAATACCGTATTTTGGACCAAATGGACTCAATTTTTTCTTGTTAGTTAGACAACAAAATTTCCAATAATATACAAATAAATTTCAGATCAATATCATTTACAGATCCAAAAATATACGTTTTTTAATTTAAAAATTCAAAAAATTTTAGATTTTTGTCGTTTTTTTGGCCAAAATGTGTCTTAACTCTTTTATTAATAAAATAAAATTTTCTTTAAGAACATATAACAATTTTATAGTTTTCTAAAAGGTATCTTTACGCAGAACGCTTTGGCGTAAAAAACTTGTCCTATTTTTTGAAAATGTTGCCACTGCGTCCTTCCGAATATGACCTATTTTTTATCAAAACTTCAACTTTGGGCGACATGTTCTAAAATCCCAAAGCTGGGATCAGAAAACTGAAAGCAGTTTTGGAAAACTCAATATGTTTTCTATTTACTCCAAAAGTATTTTCCCAGCCCTGAAAGAAATGTGGACTCTATGGGCAAAAATGTAAAAAATCCCATTTTTGGGATTTTCATTCATATTTTTGGGAATTGCGGAATGACCTTTGACCTTTTCAATTTCTTTTTTTGCATTTTCTTATTTGAAATGACAAATTTAATTTTTTAGTTAGAAACCTCAATATGTTTCCAAAACTGCTTTCAGTTTTCTGATCCCAGCTTTGGGATTTTAGAACATGTCGCCCAAAATTGAAGTTTTGATAAAAAATAGGTCATATTCGGAAGGACGCAGTGGCAACATTTAACAAGCGTTGAAGATTTCATTGAATTTTGTTCATAAATAAAGATTTTGTCATATATTACATATTTGTTAAATTTCTAAAACTATGATTTATATCAAAATTTTAATAGGGTCGCAGATAGCTACAACAATTTAGTCCATATTTATCCCTAAATATCTTTTTAGTTAGATATGGAAATTCTCGACCCTTTACAAAAAATTTCAAGCCAATATTTCAATTACATTCAAAAATATGTTCATTTAAACCTGTATCCTTTAATTTCATATTTTTCATATTTTAGTATTAAATATGACAGAACATATTTAAAATAGAAAATAGGTAAACTATTTTCTATTTGTTTGCTTATCCTTATAATTGAAAGGTCCTATTATGCTTTAATTTTCAGAAATTTATAACTATTTGTTACCTATTTTTTTCGACAGATCATTTCGTTCTGTTTCGTTTATGATCATGTAGGTAAAAATATACAGATAATGATAATTTCTATTCATTCACTAATAAGAAATATCAATGACTGAATTACAGGTTATAGTAATATAGTCCTAAATGTTAAGAGGTAGACAGTTCGTAATTTTTTACTTTGGAATACCTGTATCGGAAATGACAAGATTACATTAAAGTACGAAGAGTTGTGTTCCGTTTTATGGAGTGTATCTTCAAAAGGGCCAGAAAGAATTGAAGACATTTCAAATTATATAAAAACTACATATAGTAGAAAAGTAGACAAAACAGGCATGTCAAAAATTTAAAACTTTTTGATGTAAAAAGTAAGTCTGTGGATGGAAATCAAAAGAAATTTCGATTAAAATTTTGTAGTTGGATGGAAACTACTACGGAAATCTCAACTTACAACACATCAGCAGGAGCGCCTTGCAAGTCATACGAAGACTTATGTTCAAGGTCACACAAAAACTTTTTTCAATCTCAAATGAGGAAATTGCTGATACATTTAACGAAATGCTGGAAAAGGAAAACCAACCTATGGATGCCGTACATAATTAATTTTATGTTTACTATTCAGTGTCATTAAAATAGTGTTAACTCTTCGAAGCAACTCCTTGTCGATTCCAGTTATTTTTGAAGTAATTTCAAAATCACGAAAAAATCTTCTCGCCGTATTACCGTCATTTTTACTACCGCAACTTGGAAGTGGTTTGTCGATGTTTAATCCCATCTGAACCTTAAATTCTTCTTGGATTCTGCTTTTTTCCGCAGCTCTCAGTTCTTTCAATTCTTCATTATTTTTTGTTGATTAGGTAAGATTCTCTGGCACACTTCTATATTTGAGGTCGTATGCTATGTGTAAAAAGTAATCCAAAAATCGTATTCTGGCATGAAGTGGTGAAATTCCGAAAGACAGGACTTCTTCATTAATACTTCTGCTTTTGTTTATATTTGAGATTTGCGACTTTTTGTCATTACATTTGAGCATCTCCAGAAGGAAGAAGTTTCTGTTATGGCATTGCTGACCTTTCCATCAATCATTGTTAAGCTTATGATACGTTAATAGAGAATTCCTTTATTTTTATGCAAATGGGCACCAGTGCATTTATTTCATCTTTTAAATATTCCACTAAATCTTTTGTTGTTTTCTTTGACTCCTTTATATATTCAAATCCAATGGGTCTACAAAAATTTTTTGAACCCGGAGTTGTATTGATCCATATATCTTCAAATGAATTTCCGATGCTTGACGATGATGGATTAAGGGAATAAGAACGAATTCGTAATGGCACTAATGATGACATAAATACACTTTTGTAGTCTGCTAATGTCCGACTTCCACAAGCTTGTTTGTATTCTGGAAGTGCTGATAAACCGTCACATCCCCACTTACATATTAAGATAACATCACAGTTATGAATTTTCCTTAGTTGGTCTTCTGAAAAGTCTGACACAATTCTTGATGCTGTGTTTTCGAGCAAAGATGATATATCAATACAAGCTTCCACATCATTAACAGCAATAGGTGATGGTAGTTTGTTTTTTTTCTGGATCGCCTTGTATGATGGTAATATATTGTGGCTTTTTTTATGCAGAGCTTTCCTTAGTATTTGGTACTTATTTCGACTGAGACCCAGTTTCAACATAAGCGCTATTGCTTCCTCTTCAGTAAAATTTGATTGTGATTTTTCGACAGGAGTTGGTATACTTTCCACAATTCGCTTAAGTCGTTTTGGTGATGCATTAGGAAGAATAGTTGCAATATGTACGGCATCCATAGGTTGGTTTTCCTTTTCCAGCATTTCGTTAAATGTATCAGCAATTTCCTCATTTGAGATTGAAAAAAGTTTTTGTGTGACCTTGAACATAAGTCTTCGTATGACTTGCAAGGCGCTCCTGCTGATGTGTTGTAAGTTGAGATTTCCGTAGTAGTTTCCATCCAACTACAAAATTTTAATCGAAATTTCTTTTGATTTCCATCCACAGACTTACTTTTTACATCAAAAAGTTTTAAATTTTTGACATGCCTGTTTTGTCTACTTTTCTACTATATGTAGTTTTTATATAATTTGAAATGTCTTCAATTCTTTCTGGCCCTTTTGAAGATACACTCCATAAAACGGAACACAACTCTTCGTACTTTAATGTAATCTTGTCATTTCCGATACAGGTATTCCAAAGTAAAAAATTACGAACTGTCTACCTCTTAACATTTAGGACTATATTACTATAACCTGTAATTCAGTCATTGATATTTCTTATTAGTGAATGAATAGAAATTATCATTATCTGTATATTTTTACCTACATGATCATAAACGAAACAGAACGAAATGATCTGTCGAAAAAAATAGGTAACAAATAGTTATAAATTTCTGAAAATTAAAGCATAATAGGACCTTTCAATTATAAGGATAAGCAAACAAATAGAAAATAGTTTACCTATTTTCTATTTTAAATATGTTCTGTCATATTTAATACTAAAATATGAAAAATATGAAATTAAAGGATACAGGTTTAAATGAACATATTTTTGAATGTAATTGAAATATTGGCTTGAAATTTTTTGTAAAGGGTCGAGAATTTCCATATCTAACTAAAAAGATATTTAGGGATAAATATGGACTAAATTGTTGTAGCTATCTGCGACCCTATTAAAATTTTGATATAAATCATAGTTTTAGAAATTTAACAAATATGTAATATATGACAAAATCTTTATTTATGAACAAAATTCAATGAAATCTTCAACGCTTGTTAAATTTGTCATTTCAAATAAGAAAATGCAAAAAAAGAAATTGAAAAGGTCAAAGGTCATTCCGCAATTCCCAAAAATATGAATGAAAATCCCAAAAATGGGATTTTTTACATTTTTGCCCATAGAGTCCACATTTCTTTCAGGGCTGGGAAAATACTTTTGGAGTAAATAGAAAACATATTGAGTTTTCCAAAACTGCTTTCAGTTTTCTGATCCCAGCTTTGGGATTTTAGAACATGTCGCCCAAAGTTGAAGTTTTTATAAAAAATAGGTCATATTCGGAAGGACGCAGTGGCAACATTTTCAAAAAATAGGACAAGTTTTTTACGCCAAAGCGTTCTGCGTAAAGATACCTTTTAGAAAACTATAAAATTGTTATACATATGTTCTTAAAGAAAATTTTATTTTATTAATAAAAAAGTTAAGACACATTTTGGGCAAAAAAACGACAAAAATCTAAAATTTTTTGAATTTTTAAATTAAAAAACGTATATTTTTGGATCTGTAAATGATATTGATCTGAAATTTTTTGTAAATTATTGGAAATTTTGTTGTCTAACAAGAAAAAATTGAGTCCATTTGGTCCAAAATTACGCCCGATATTCAAAAAAAGACGGACCAAGGTATGGTAAATTTTGTATCACTAAATTTTTAAATGCCTATAACTCGGATATTATAAGAGATAAGTAGTATGTCCAAGCATGTTTTTTCAAGATCTCGTTGAGCGCTTTCAGAAAATATAAATCTTTGTATTTGGGTGAAAAACCAAAAAATGGCACGAGTTTAAAAATTTTACATGTCGTAGGTACCCTACTTTGAGCCGCCACAGCTCCGTCCCTGGGGCATCTGCGGGGTTCATCTTCAAAACTTAAACTCGAATACTCCTTGGCTACGCTCCCGATCGGATCAGCCGTTTAGAAATGCCAGATTTATTTCCAAAAAATTTCCATTCTGCCCCACTGTGCGAAGTGGCCTGATGTTCTCTAGGCTACGTAGCCTTGGTCTTGGGATTCAGAAGGAAATGGTAGGTTTCTTTGCAATACTTGCAGGTACCCCCACTTTTACAGTTTTTACTAATGTGGCCACTAGACAAACATCGATAACAAATTTTATATAACGCCACTATACGGAATTTATTTTCCATATTAAATTTTTCAAACTTCCGACAGGATCACAAGGTGTGATTCTTATTTTTGCACATAGGACTTTTCTGGCGTGTTTGATGAATGATTCGGTCGGCGGTGGAACTGTAGATAGCACTTCAGTTATATCCATGGTTGCTACTTCATCTAATACTGGAGTTAAGGTTACCGTTGAAATATTGGACTCCGAAGGCGCACAGTGGTATAGGAAAAAAGAGGGAAATAATTCGGTAACTTCTAAACGGTTAATCCGATTTTAATGAAATTTGGTATGTTCAAAGAGGAGGTGTTGTCGAGTTTATATTTTGAATTAAATGTTACATTTTTAAAACGATTCAGTTGAGTTCCGATTTATAGAATCTCCTCATAGAGAACTTGTAAAATGTAGCAGTAAATTATCTCTTATAGTTTAGAAGAACTTCGTATTTGAAAATTAAAATTTTAAAATTTTTACCGTCCTTACTTTAGTTTTTTGATAATAGCGGGTCCAAATATTCCCGATTTTCTTTTATTCGCTTAACAACAAGTTTATATATCAAGCAGTGAAAGAATTATGTAAAAATCATGACTGAGTCCAAAGTTATAGGCATTTTAATTTAAAAAATTAATAAAAGGCGATTTTTTGCCATTTTTTATTGGGAAAAAAATATCTTTTTCTTTTTAAGTTATCTAAAATGTTTCTAAGAAGATGTATATAGAATTTATACTTTTTGGAAAGCTGACTTTACATAAAATGAAACAAAACCTAAAAATTTTTGATACCGAGGGGACCAGGTCCATAAAAAACCCTATTTTTATGGATAATTCAATTTTGAGCAAAAATTTTCAAATCGCATAGTCGATATCAAATTATAGTGACCTGTTTTATATGACCCAATATGTTCTTAATCATTTTGTAACGGGTTTCGATAACCCCGCCCCTGGCATGGATATAATAGGCAAAAAAACAAAAAATCCCATTCTTGGGATTTTTAAAAATTTTTTTGGGAATTCCGGGATTTCTAATAAGAAATTTTTATTTAAACAATAATTTACATTATTTTTTCAAATTAAATTAAGTCATTAAGGACTCTAGTTTTATTTAAGGTGTGTAATTAAGGAACCTAGGCGAGCCATTAAGGACCCGGGTTGAATCATAAAGACTCAATAATTAAGGTTTTAACCTAATACGGCGACAATCCCGATATAATCCATCCGAAAATGGTATATTGGGCTCTGTAAAATCCTGCCTTTCATCATCATCATAGCAACTCCATGCCCCGGAACCAACGCTACCTGACCGGAAAGATGAAATGTTGGAGCAGCTAATTGTAGCCCTTTAAAAGGTTCTAAAACTAATTCTGACACGGAGATTTGCGGAGTTTTTATACGATTCATTTTGTAACAAGGCGTTGAGTACTTTCGAACCGGGACTCGATCTTCAACTTGCCATATTCGTGATTTTCAATCTTCACAACAGGAATCTTCAGTTAAGAAACAAAACTGATCTCACCAAAATTTTCCCGTGTGGCAAACAGAGGTGTATTTGCAGTGTTGGCGAAAGAGCTGCCTCTTGTTGCATTTGTACATTGACAAACGAAGTGGCCTGATGTTCTCTAGGCTACGTAGCCTTGGCCTTGGGATTCAGAAGGAAATGGTAGGTTTCTTTGCAATACTTGCAGCTACCCCTACTTTTACAGTTTTTACGAATATGGCCACTAGACAAACATTGATAACAAATTTTATATAACGCCACTATACGGAATCTATTTTCCATATTAAATTTTTCAAACTTCCGACAAGATCACAAGGTGTGATTCTTATTTTTGCACATCGGACTTTTATGGCGTGTTTGATGAATGATTCGGTCGGCAGTGGAACTATAGATAGCACTTCAGTTATATCCATGGTTGCTACTTCATCCAAGACTGGAGGTAAGGTTACCGTTGAAATATTGGACTCCGAAGGTTTAGCAGGAGCTAAATCTTTTTGGGAATTCAGGGATTTCTAATAAGAAAATTCGAAATTTTTATTTTATTGAGTAAAAAAATCTACCTATCTGCAAAATTTCATTAAAAAATATTCATAAATAAAATTTTTATTGCAATTTGAAAAATTTGTATCTTTGCAAAAACTGAATAAAAAACATTTTTTAATTAACAACAAAATACTAACAACAAAATACTAAGTTTGTCCTATACCCACCTTAAAGCATCTTCTCTGAACCAGTTTCTCGGTATGTCCATCTGTGGGGCATTAATGAACTTTGAGGAGAAACTTGGCGGATAATGATTTGAATTTCGACAATATTTGCTCAAATTCTTGAGCTGTCAAAGAAAGTTCTTGAGATGTCAAAGGCATTTTCAAAATGCCGTAGGGTGACTTTTGTTTCGATTGCAAAAGTCGAAGAAGAATCACCAAATAAAAAAAAATCCAATAAACAAACAAATTACCGACATAAATTTGCGAGGAATAAATACATTTGCAAACTAAATTAAAAAATAAAACAAACCAATAAAAAAACAATGGAATTCGTAATTCCTGAAAAGTCTTTTCCTGTTCATTATCTATCAAATTCTTGTTTTTTCTTACGTAAAAGGTTCGTGAGCCATGAGAGGGTGTTTGTATAACCTATATTTCGAATTTTATCGTATGGTAATATTTTTAAGTAAATTATGGACGTTAAAGCTATTTTCTGAAGGATATTTTGTATAGGGCTAGGATGAGAGATGTGTTTGCGAAAATTTCGTCGAGTTATTTGTTTATGTGGCCACACAGATAGACATACCATGAAACTGGTTCAGAGCAGATGCTTTAAGGTGGTTATAAAACTAACAAAATTTTGTTGTTAAGAAAAATTTTTAGAATTTATTTAATAAAGTCCAAATAAGTAAATTTTAAAATTTAATGTAAAAATATATAATATAATATAAAGAAAAATATGCAAAATATGCAATAAAAATGGTATAAATTTATAACAAAATATGCAGCAACAAATCGATGCCATTTTGTTGTAAATTATTGCTTCGAAAAGAAAACAAGAATGATTGTATAGTCGGGCATAGCCGACCATATGATACCCTACACAGTCAGTATGTTAAAAATGAGAATTATTGAAAAAAAAAGCATTTGATCCACCACCATCAGTGGTGATAGATGGTATATATAACTTTGTCATCTGTGTGTAACACCAAGAAATGTTCATCTGAAACCCAACAAAGTATAAACAGTATCGGCCAAAACTAAAGCACTCCCTTATTGATGTTTTCTTTAAAGTAGTTCCAGTTATTAAAAAAAGGCAAATTTGAAAGATATTACACTTTTTGTTTATAGTTTTTGTAGGTCTTTAAAAACTCTAACAAAAAAATTTGTATAATATAAATTAAAGAAAAAATTAAAAAAAAATTCATATTATTCAAAATTTCATAGGTCAAAACATTAGCACCCCCTTAAAAATGATTTTTTAAATCGGATTTTTCGACTATTTCTTTAAAAAAAAAATTGATTAGAAATTACATTTTAAATATAAAAATATTCTTTTTAATTTATTTTTAATGCTAAAATTTGTTTTTTCAAAATTTTATTGGCCGTATAGCACCATTTCTTAAATAAGATTAAGAAAATATGAAAACAATTTCTTCAAAATGTTAAATTATCTATAAAAATAATTTTTGAGAAGATTTTGAGATGAAAAAGTTTTATATTTGTCTACTGATAATGATAATCTACCGATTTTTGGGCCAAATTTCGAGCAATATTTCAATAATTGCAGTTAAAATCATTCCCGAAAGTTTAAAATGGACTGAAATTAAAAGGAATGTTGATGAACAGATAGAATTATGTTGAAATAAGTTAAATTTAATATTAAAAGTTCAACAATTATAAAAATTTTTAAAATTCAGAACTCCGCAGGGACAGGAAGTCCCCTGTCAAAGACCTAACTGGTGAGAATGTATTAGTAGAAGCAAAAAAATAAACACAGTTGTTCAAAAGGTACTAAATAAAAAATGTATTTTTTGGACGTTGTTCTTTATGTGTTATAAATGAAATTTAATATGGCAGTAAATGAAAATATTAGTTATTTTTTTGAAAAGATATTTTATCTCAAAACATATTATAAACACGTCTTTTTTTTTTTTTTTGTTGAATTAAAAAAAGTATGTAAAATACTTTTTTAATTTTCAATACAAAAATGTACAGCTTTTCATTTTTCAATATTAATTAAAATAAAATGTTAAAGTATAAAAAATATCTTTTTTTCGTTTGTAAAATATAAATTATTTTCGGGGTTTTAAATAAATGAAAATTGTTGAAAAAATAATAAACATTAAGTTTAAGTGATAAGAAAAACTAATAAGTGCTAATATTTCGCAATTTTGCGAAGAAAATTTGATGTTTAGTGAGTGCGTTAAGTACTCACAACTTTGTTTTATTCTCTCAGAGCTCGTCTGTGTGAAGAGAATAAAAATTTTTCTTTGAAAACCCCTTCAGTTTCGCCTATATGTACTATTATATGGTTAAATCTTTTTCAGTTCAAAATCTTCTTAAAAATTAATTTTATAGATAATTTAACTTTTTTAAGATTTTTTTAAATTAATTTTATTTAAGAAACAATGAAAGTAGTACCTCCGATTTAGATTAATGATAAAATTAATTTTCACTCAAAATATTCTTAATTTTCCTAAGTTGTTTGGTATTGAAAATGAGCAAAATCGGTTCACATCGGGAAAAGTTATGAATCAAAAAACAAACATTTTTACACATTCAAATGTAATTTTCGAAAACTATGCGAGATAATTTCATAAAAATCACCATACAAACGTTTCATTACAAGAGCTTAATCTCTGCGCGAAATCGCCAGAATCGCTCCACAATTTCATATACCTCCCATACAAAAGTCAATTCCCGGTAAATGGGGTTTTTGTTAATAACTTCCGTCGCAATGTCTTCACAAAATTAAAATCTTAGAAATTAAAATCTTATGTCTATAGAATTCACTCAGAGGAAAATTTTTTTGAATGGGTTCATAATTGGACATAGCTCCCATACAAGGTCCCTTCCCGAAAATCATTTAAACGCGCATAACTCATTACTAAATTAAGATATCCATATAAAATTTGGTACAAGTATTGCTCTCACATAAATAAACACTACCATGAAAATTTTTTCCGATTGGTCATAGCTCCCATACAAAGTCCCCTCCCTACTAAATTAAGATATCGATATACAAGTGGTACAAGTATTGCTCTTACATAACTAAATATTACTATGAAAATTTTTTCCGATCGGCCCATAATTGGTGATAGCTCACATACAAAGTCCCCTCCCGATAATTACTTAAACGCGCATAACTCATTACTAAATTAAGATATCCATATAAAATTTGGTACAAGTATTGCTCTCACATAAATAAACACTACTATGAAAATTTTTTCCGATTGGTCATAGCTCCCATACAAAGTCCCTACTAAACTAAGATATCGATATACAATTTGGTATAAGTATTACTGTGAATTTTTTTTGCAATCGGTTCATAATTGGACATAGCACCCACACAAGGTTCCTTCCCGAAAATCACTTAAATGCGTATAACTCATTATTAAAGTAAGATATC
This sequence comes from Lucilia cuprina, assembly GCF_022045245.1. Taxonomy (NCBI): domain Eukaryota; kingdom Metazoa; phylum Arthropoda; class Insecta; order Diptera; family Calliphoridae; genus Lucilia; species Lucilia cuprina. The sequence continues at coordinate 42,037,625 of NC_060950.1, forward strand.
CATATAAAATTTGGTACAAGTGTTGCTCTTATATACAAAAATATTACCATTTTTGGATCGGTCTATAATTGGTCATAGCTTCCATACAAGGTCACCTCCCGAAAATCACTTAAACGCACGTAACTTTCACGATAGGCCCTTCCTTGGTCATAGCTCCCATACAAGCTTCCCTCCCGAAAATCAGAAAAAACGCACATAAACTACACTATAAAATTGTTTCACGATCGGTCCATATTTGGTCATTTTACGATCGGTCTATAATTGCTCCTATCTCCCATACTAGGTCCAGCCCCTAAAAACGCTTTAAGCGTATTTAACATTATCAATTTGTGTAGAACAAAATTAAAAATGTTTATGTATTTTCAAAATCCTTAAATCTTTCACACACACGCATACATGAAAATTACGCTAAGCGCTATAAAAATATAATGATAAAGGCGTTTCTAATGTTCAATAAATCTTGGAATTGTAATAGATTTAAATCTTGGAATTTTTTTTATTTAAGACACAAGAAATCTCATTTATACAAATAATTGATAAATTAGAAATATTAAAGTAGCTGGTGGAGGGTATTTAAGATTCGGCCCAGCCGAATATAGCACTCTAACATGTTTTTTAACTTTATTCGACTCATAAAATTATTCTAAGCCGATTGGTATACTTTAAGGTGGGACGAATATTTGTGTATGTTACAAACATCAGCACAAACCCAATATACCCTCCTCACTAAAGTGGTGTAGGGCATAAATAGTTAAAAGTTATTTTGAGTTACTGATCATAGAATATTTATACATAGAAGTAAATTTGAGTATGACAAAACCTAAGTCTGCCGTCAAAAACCTAAGTCGTGAGAATCTATTAGTTAAAAAATATAAAACCCAACAAACACAAACTCTAACGTTCAAAAAATTTTAATATTTTTGTTTGATATTATATTTCAATATGAAACGATGCAGCACATAGGTCTAGAGATACGCAATTTTTGGCTAAAACTTAAATCGCGCAATTACTTTTCAGATACTGCAGTGTTATAAAAAACACTTGAAAGATTCTAAAATTTACTTTTGTTTTACTTTTGATTTTGTAGTAAAGAAAAGTATATATTAAACGTATTACTTATTTAAATTAATGTTTATAATATAGATTTTACTTGTGAAAGGTTACTTTTTAAAACGTGATTTTTAAAACTTGCAACGAGAGAGAGAGAGCGATAAAATTAACAGTTCGTTGATAGAGAATTTTTGATTTTACAGGATATTTTTTCCTCAGTAAAAAATTTGCAAACAAACATACAAACATATGTAATATCAAAAATATTTTCACAGCATATGGTAGATTAATCAAAATGTAAACAAATAAAAGAATACGAATATTTGATAAATTTTACATTTTTGAAAGAAATGTGTATATTAATAACTCACGAATCAAAACAAATATTGTCAATCTAGTGATTTTAAAACATTTACGTATGCCTTTCTTTTAGCGATTTTCTTTAAATTTTTATTTGAATAATACATTTGTAATGTGAATTTTACAATACCCATTTATTTATAAGACAAATACTATTTTCAATAGTTTGTTTTTAAATGCTTTGTTAGTGATTGAGATTTCAGCAAAAGGACATTATTAATCTTTGTTTTTTCATAGAAGTAGAAGGCATTAATGCCTATAAATACATAGACCGTGTTACTTTTATTGGAAAGGAATAGAGTGAAAGTGAAATATAGAAGAAAGCTTTGTTAATTTACAACTCTGTAATTGCACTTTCTGTTTATTATTAGAACAGTGTTGCAGGGCCTCTGGTGTTGAGTAGGCGCATTCACACTAAGATTTATTTTTATAGCCAATTTATATATTTTACTTTAGCAACGATTTAATGCTATAGAGTATACCGCCGAAGGAGGGCGCTGTGTTGTTGATAGGCAGCGGCTGTGGATCGAACCAGGGGCTCACTAACCAAATAATGCTTAATGATCAACATCCTAACCACTTAAGCTATAGCAACCTCAACCAAAGGAATTGTGCTGATGCTTAAATTAACACTTAATATAAACGATAATTGTTGATATCAATTCAGTCTAAATATACCCTACACAACACTAATAGAAACGGTATTTTGATTATATCTTAAAGTTAGTAACACCTGCGCCGATGTTGTCTGTCCATAATATTAGACAGTTGAATTTCTTTGGAAGAGGTACATGCTATTCACTGATAAGCTTTTTATAAAATTTTACTCCACAAATTTTATATATACAAAAATTTAACTATGTGTTGTTATATTGAGCAGTACATTCATCAGTTAGTCAAACATCAATCTCATAAATATAACTATTTAACTTATTGCAATTTACTCGCAATGTGGTAGGGTATGTTGTATTCTGAACTTTCTAATTTATGAAAATAAAAAAGAAAATACTTATAAAGCGTATTAAATATAAATATTAAGGGATGTTTTACGCATATGTCTTATGTATGTCTTATCATAATAAATTAATTATCTATACATATGATAAGAGAGTAAGTAAGTGTGAAATTTAAATCTAAATAATTAAGAATAAGGAATACAAACATAATTAATACAGATGTTGGTATTTTTGTTTTTATTACAAACATTTTTTCCTAAAGAAGAGTTTAATTTATCTAAAACACACATGAAGTATACATACTTGTGATTGCATAAGTTTATATGTTTAATTAGTTTGAACATTCTGCCGGCCGCTATAAGACACCGTAGGAGAAATTCTAATTTTTATTACAATATTTATAATTAATGTAATCAAAGATGCTTATTAGAATTATAATGAATGAGGTATGTCCAGGTGCATTATGAAAATTTAGTTCTCTTAACTCAATATACTTGGCCTTCACTATATCGACATCCTTCTGAAGTTTTTTTATATTCTTCGTGTTGTTTATTATTGTAAAATCAAAAGGCTTCACCAACTTACTATTTATTTTCTTATAATCCAGTTCCCAGGATGACGATGAATCGTTGTGTTCTTTTCGGAAGTTTGTTTCGATGCATGTTATACCTTCGTATGCAGAAGTACTGTATATATCCAGTGATTCTCTGAAGATAGTTGTTTCCGTCATGCAATCAGCATGACGGTATTGTTTTAATGCAGATACTTCACATACACGTTCAATAGCTGGTTTCCAAGGCTTATTTCCTAAATAGTTGTACTGCCCTTGAAAATTCGTCTCACATTTGTTAAGTTGAGATTGAGACATTAAATAGTACATGTTCGTTGCAAAATTGTATACAATAAAATCAACTTTAATAAATCTTACTCTAGTCTAGGGAAAGACCAGAGAGTCACGTTAATGACGGAACAAATTGACGAATCCGCCTTCTGCACACTAAATGATGACGACCCCACACGGATTATGGATGACAGCGCCAGCTCTTCAGATATCGCAATAGGGAGCCCCGGTCTGATTAACTACGCAACTTGGAGAGCAGTAGTTTCTATATCCTCAGACCACTACCCACAATCGTTTGTCTGGATCGACCCAAAGACTTAATCGTCTCTGAACGCCGGCTATACATAAACCAAAAAGAAGCAGACTGGTCAGTAAATTAGCAGACGAGCGCGATAACATCCGAATTATCCAGCAGAATAATGATATCAGTAGGTTGGCAAATGAGGACAAGCGAAATAAATGGTTAGAAGGATGATAAGGTCGCGATTAAGTTTGCAGACACCACTATTGCCGACCCTGAACGGTGCTTGCGCGCATTTTGCCGACTATTTATTGAGCACTCAGAGAGAGATAAGGCGAAACGAAGTGTTGTTCGTAAACTTCACAGCCTTCCAGTCTCGTACATTCCACAACACTCCACCCCTTCGCACACTTTTCAAATTTGGTAGAACGAAAATGTACCCACAAACAAATTTTGATAATATCATTCCTAAAATTACAAAAGAGTTCACAGAATAATAATAAATAAAACCCACATAAACAATGTTTCAATAGAGTTAAACAGGGTGTACCACAGAGCGGCATCTTATCCCCTATTGTTTAATTTCTTCTAAACTCCCTCCACAAGGTGTGAAAGTGACATCTTATGTGGACGATTGTACCATTGTTGACGTTGAGGAGCTATGCGATCGAGTGAATGGTTATCAGCTACACTTTTCACCACCTGGCGAAGGATGTAAACTTGAACCTAGGTGTCGTTGTCGATGAAAACCAATTCAGATTTTGGGGGTGACCTGTTTACTTCCTCAGCTCATGCCACTGCAATTGCGCACAGATTGCGAAGTAGAAACAAGAACCTCGAAGCGCTATCCGGCAGCACTTGGGGAATGGACAAAGAAATCTTGTTGGCTACCTATAAAACAATTGTCCGCTCAGTGGTCAATTATGCTGCTCCAGAGAGGTCGCTGAGTAATACCCAGTGGAGAAATATTCAAGTCAAAGCATTTGGGGAATGGACAAAGAAATCTTGTTGGCTACCTATAAAACAATTGTCCGCTCAGTGGTCAATTATGCAGCTCCAGTGAGGTCTCCTTCGCTGAGTAATACCCAGTGGAGAAATATTCAAAGCTGCCAAAATGCTGCTCTACGGACTGTAACGGGCTGCATGCAAATATCCTCAGACCACCACCTACATGAGGAAACTAAGGTCCCCCTATAATGTCATGCTGACTAAAAAGATCCTCCTGTGATGTCACCGGAGGAGTTATCCCAACTTTAACATCAACTTAATACGAGAAGAGCATACGAAGGTATGTGCAGGATCACTTAGATTGGAATTATGGCAGGAATAGCAGCTTTGGACGACATTCATAGAGACGCCATGAAGGTTACCGCATTATTGACGTTCTTGGTGGTCGCCCATAGCAGAAATAGAGAAGAACCTGCCTCGAAAAATCAGAGTAGCTGCTGATGTTTGATCTCATAGTGGATAGACGTGTTTTAAATCGCTCTCATGGGAAAATAACATTGTGAAAATAAATTCTTAATTAAAATATTAAAAAAAGATAAGTAACAGCGAATGGACGCTAACTAAATACATACATACTTATATATATTTTTATTATTAAAAATACATTTAAATCAAATAAATTGTCGTTTTTGTTAATGCAATAATTAACAATAACAATTTGTAGCACAACAAAAAGTATAAAAAACAAAAAAACAAGAAAACCTTAAATAAAGTGTAGTGTTTGTGTTATTGTAAATGAATTTCTCTAACTCTTCAATAAGTGAAAGGAGGTAGCAATGGAAAAAATGCGTACTTTGTTATGAGCTCTTAATACAACAACAATAATAATGATCAAAAAAATCATAAAATTATTTAAGTGTAAGAACAGAGCTTCGAATTAATCAATTCAATTTGAGCTTAATTCACCAAAATCTGAATTCAGAAATATAAAGTTTAATCTTCCAATCCTTTTTTTTAATTCTTAGGAATTAATTCAATAGCTTAATTCAAAGACTTTCAGTTTATTTTAATTCATTCATATACTGAATTCATTCATGTTTGAATTCCATTCTACCTTGAATGATTAAATTTTTCTTTAATTCAAATCTACTCCAAATTGAATTACGAAATTTTTCTTAAATTCATTTTGTAGTAGACTGAATGAAAAATCTTTCCTTTGCAGCCAGAGTGTTGTATCTCAAAAACTAATATTTCAACTTAAAAGGTTTTTAAATTTTTATGTTTCTTATCTCTATATAAAAAAGTTTATGCTTATAAGTTTTAAATAACCTATTTTACAGTTGATATTTGTAAGTTTGTATAATAAGAATGATAATTCTGAATAATAATAATCTCAAGTTGTAGGCACAAGAAAGTTTAGTTATAACACTATTGCTGCAAATAAAGACACATAATATGTATGTACAATATACAAACATATATACATAGTATGTGGCCATAAGTTTATGATCATAAAACATAACAAGTCCGTTGAAGTTTGCTTAGAACCGAATCGGTCCCTAACGCTAAACGCCTTTTGTGGTGCTAAGTTTTCCTTCTGAATAATGTACCTTTTAACTGAGAGGAACTCTGATTAATCATTGTATTTAAGTGTTTTATTGCATTTACTGCAGTATAAGGATTTATACGCTTTAAAGTTTTCTGTAAGTTTTCATTATCATTCCATTCATATCCAATACATAATACATTTGAAAATTTAAATTACAAACAAAAAATTATAATTTATTTGACAAATATTAAAACATGTGTATATTAGAATTGTTCAAATAAACGTTTAATTTGAAAATAGTTCTTAAATAATACATATGTATATCAGTTGTTATATTTGGTTTCGTATAACCTTTCTTATTAGCATTTGCCTAGGAAGCACATACTTTTTATAACCGATGAATTCATCAGATGAAAATTCTAATTCACTCATGATAGCAATTATTTTGGAAATATATTTTTTAATTTGAAATTTAAAATTTGAAAAATTTATAATTCTGTTTGTACGTATATGTTCAAACTTTTTTCGAATGGAAATTATATTTGAAAAATAATATTAAAATTTTCCTAAAACTTTATAATTTTTAAAAAAAACTTTATAAATAATATGTATCGAGTAAGATTTGCATTTATGTAAATTTTAGTATGGGCTATATTTATTTTAGTTTAATTTTATCTATAATATAGGGCTTGTTTTTTGTTTAATCATTAGCTGAAGTTAAAATAGAAAATTGTATTTGTAAAATACAAAATAAAATTTCTAAAAACAAAAGCCCCCTAATGTATATACATTTTTATTTAAAAAAAATTCTTTAATCCCCTACAAAATGAATGAAAAAAAACGATTAAAGCTATTTTGTAATAGATTAGAATTCGAAAAAATTTAAATCATTCAGCAAGGAATTAAGCCTTTAAAGAATGAATTATACAAGTAGTGAATTCAACATTTTCAAAGTCCTAAAGAATTCAGCTTATGAATTAATTCGAATGAATGATATTATAGAATGGTGAAGTAATAAATTTTAATTTGATTGAATTAAGGCTTAACAATTTTAAACCTTTGTGTAAGAACAACAACAAACGTGAGATCTCCTCTTTCAAGTGCTCCAAAACAAAACAATTGTATAGATAATAGCGCAGAAAAAAAATAACAAACAACAGTTTTAGAAACAACAACAAACGAGAGATCTCCTCTCTCAAGTGCGCTAAAACAAGAAAATAGTGTGGAAGACAACGCAAAAGAAAAAATAGAAAAACAAACAACAAATAGTTGATGAAAATAGTAATGCTAAGTGAGAAATATCACAAATAGTATCAATAACAATATTAACACTATAAAAACCATTAATAATAAGGAAGGTCACTCAAGCCCAATGTCAAAGAATACTGGCGCCATACCAAAAAACAATCCAAAGCGAACCTACCACAAATCTATTAGTTAATAAGTTGTCCCAACTTGTAGGCAAAGAAAATTTCCATGTAGTCTCCCTACGCAAAGGATACATTTAGGAAACAAAAATACAAACTTATTCAGAAAAGTATTTTAGAACAATGGTTGATAGTTTTGATTCTGAGAAAAGAAATATTACACATATCAACTGTTTGACTGTAGTTATCAAAGGTGTAGACAGTTATGTACCAACTGATGGCATTAAAAAGGCGCTAGAGACTGAAGGTTATGAAGTGAAGTCCATTCACAATATATGTATTTAACAAGGACAAAATTCCTCAACCAATGTTTAGAGTTGAAATTACTATTAACTCTTCACAATTGAAGAAAAAGTGTGATACTCATCCCATATATAGTTTAAGATATCTTCTTAATCGCAAAATAACTGTAGAGGAACCCATTAAACGCAGAGGTCCTCCTCAATGCCTAAATTGCCAAGAGTTCGGTCACACCAGAGCTTTCTGCAAATTACCATCTGTTTGTGTGAGATGCGGAGATATCCATAAAAGCCAAGATTGTCCCCACCCAAAAACAGATAACAATAAAAGAAAATGCAGTAACTGTGGTCAAAATCACACTGCTAACTATCGCGGATGTCCAGTATATATACACATGCAACAATCAAATAAGGCCAGAAGACCTTTATATGCTCAATATAAAGCTTCTATAGAAGTATTACAATTTAATTTGTCCAGCTAAATAAAATCTTTTTAGTACACTGCAATAATTATACCCTACACCACTTTAGTGGGGAGGGTATATTGGATTTGTGTTGATGTTTGTAACATACAAAAATATTCATCCTAGACCCAACTTAAAGTATACCAATCGGCTTAGAATCGTTTTCTGAGTCGATTAAGCTATGTCCGTCCGTCCGTCTGGCTGGCTGTCCATGTAAACCTTGTGCGCAAGGTACAGATCGCAATTTTCAAGATAATTGGATGAAATTTGGCACGCACATTTGACCCAAGGTCAAAGCCTATTGAAAATGGTTAAAATCGGTCCATTATTTCACCTTTCCTCCATAGAACAGAACACCCCGAAAAGGGCTTCTGAGCTCATAATTATGTTAAATATACAGATATATCGATAAAATACGGCACAACTAAGTTTTATAGAAGTCTTGATGACCCTGCCAAATTTCATAATGATCGGGCCCCATTTGACCCTAGCTCCCATACAAACTGTTTTTCAGAAAATCACTTGAATGTCCCAAATTAACTTATAAACACAAATATCGCGATGAAATTCATCACAATAAAATATTATGTAAATATAAATATATTCACAAAATTTTATCGGGCTTGGTCCATATTTGCCCCTAGCCCCCATATAAAGCCTCTTTCAGAAAATTAGTTTTTCATTCATAAATTGCTTAAATGTATCGGAACAAGGGAATATTGAAGATAAATGCTTTATTATGAAAAATAAATCACATTTAATATTCATAACTGGTGTAGGGTATCATATACTTTCTTACTTGTTTTTATGTAATCTTTGTCAAATCTTGTTAGCCAACTCTGATTGTACATTTGTTATACAACTATGTTATGATTTCCCCCTTCTATCATCATGTCTCAACTCTTGAACAGCTGAATGAATATTAGGTCTGTTCGCATACTCGATAATTTGAAACAATTTGCAACAATTGTTATTGGATTTCGTTCGCGTACTTTCGAAAACTTGCAACGAGAGAGAGAGAGAGCGGTAAAAATTACAGTTCGTTGATAGAGAATTTTTTGATTTTACTGAATATTTTTTCCCCAGTAAAAAATATCCAACTTATATATACAACATATGTTTGATTTATGAATATGTAAACAAACCAAAGAAATCAAAAATTTGGTAAATTTTAAATTTTTTGAAAGAAATAAATAAACAAAGTATAACAAGTAGTCCGACTCTTTGACAGCAGTACCTAACTCTAAGCATGTGTTAGTTGAAAAGTACCTAAATCTAAATATGTGTTAGTAACAAAAATGTGTATGTATTGGTGGATTCTAAACACACAGAGTTTTATAAAAAAGTTACAATTTTAAATTTGTTCGAATTTTAAATACCAAAAATTGAAACTCTGTAAAATAAAATTCAACAACAACAAAAATGAAATGTCAATAAATTAACAAAAAAAAATGTTTCCAGTTCATGAAAATTAAACAAAATTTTAAATTAAAAGTTCTTTAAAAATATTTTAAAAAATTGCAGTTTTTTGTGGATAACAGCAATTTCGCGTACGATCCTTAAAAGTGGCCAAAAAAGTAAGTTAAACATTTGAGTGTTTTGACAAGTTTTAATTTCTCACAAGAGAGTCGAATTCACACGGTACTCATAGATGTGAGAGAGTAATTTCTTATATGTGAGAGTCGGACTACTTGTTATACTTTATATATAAATTAATTACACACGAATATTAAAAAATTATTTGTAATTATATTTATTTTAAATTTATTGATCATAAATTAGTTTTTAAAAGAGTTTATTTGTCATGAAAAATCATAAAAAATATTGTCAATCTAGCGTTTTTAAAACAATTTAGTTTGTCTTTCTCTTAGCGAATTTGTGTAAATTTTTATTTTAATATGTTTGTATCATGAAGTTTTAAAACAATAATATATTTTTAATGATATTATATATTTTGTCAACTTTAAATATCCATTTATTTATAGGAAAAATCAAAGTTACAATTATTTGTTTTTTTAGTGTTTTGTTAGCGATTGAGATTACAGCAAAAGGGCATTAACAATCTTTGTTTATAAACAAAAATAAATTTCGCGTATTTTTTTTGGATATTTTTTTGATTGAGAGTAAATTAAAAATTACTCTCTATCATGAAGGTACTGTATATTTCTTACAGGAAAGTACGCGAAAAGACCTATTATTGCGAGCGATAGTCAATTTCTCCACTCCATTCAATTTCTCCAAAGCTCCATTTTTGAAGTTTTAAAATTTAAAACTTTAAAAATGGAGCTTTTTTACATCTTTTGCTCTACAAAGTAATTTAACGAAGTGATCGGGGAAAACTAAAAATATATTCATACTCTGTGGACTTAACAAAACGGAATTGGTATATGAGAACCCCTGTATTTTTTTGGTGTATCACTGTGAAACTATTTACACAAAACCAAAGTTAGTATTTTCTCAGTATTTTTTTATGTCCAGCTTTTTTTGTTTTGTCCAGCTTTTTGCGAATCGGAATCTGGCAACCCTAGTGTACCCGCACCCGAAACAAATTCTCAAAGCGCTATTGAGAATCTAATTCAAACTATGAACAGTTTCATGGCAAATATACAAAATATGTTTCAACAATTAATGCAGAACCAAAGCGTGGTCATGCAGATCCTGCTAAATAAGAAATGAATTCCCTAAGAATTTGTTTTTGGAATGCTAACGGCCTTAGCAATTAGACAATTGCTAGAAGCTATATCGCATAACAGACTAAATGTCATATCTATTGGCCAACATTTCATTGAAAAATTACCATGAAATACAACCCGCTGTCGATATACTTACGGATATCTTACAAGATGCTGTCAAAGTTTCTACACCTCCAGTCACCTTGGGGTACTACAAAAATTCGGAACATTGAATCTCTAATTAAAAAAAAGAACCCTCAGTCGTTCAATCGCGATCTCCAAACATAAAGGTTAAACTTAATCAGTGCCAAAGAAAACTTCACATCGCCTTAAAAATCAATAAGGAATCTAGTCTGAGAAATTATCTCAAAAACTTAGACCCTACTAAGAAAACAGAATATAGTCTCTGGAAAGCTGTTAAACATATGCAATGCCCTATTGCATATGAGTCACCCATACGCCTCCAGAATGGTCAATGGGCAAAAAATATTATCACATTACTACTTGCGAATGTTCACAAACTGCTTAAAAATTACGATCTTTTCAAATCAGATCTAAAGATGTGATCTCTTCACGTCGAAAAATATCTGCTGGAGTACCCCAGGGAAGTATTCTATGTTCGTTCCTATATATTTTATATACTGCAGATATGCCAACGAGCGCACTGACTCACGCATCTACATTTGCGGATGATACTGCATGATAACCCTTCAATCGCTTCTGAACAACTCCAGCTTCACATCGGAGAAATGAAAAAGTGGCTGACAAATGGAAAATAAAGGTCAATGCAACAAAATATACTCACGTTATATTTACTTTAAGACGAGAAAATTGTCCTCCCGTACAGATAATCAATATAAAAATTTCTGAACAAAGCCATCGCCGCTTAACATGGACACACCACATTGAAGCCAAAGTTACACAAATAAAATTAAAGTCAGCTCAAACCACGTCAGCTCTAGACTTGGAGTACAAAGTGCTTTTGTACAAAAAACCGATATGGCTATACGGCATTCAACTGTGGGAACAGCCTCCTCATCTTATGTTGAAAAATTACAAAGAAAGCAGTCAGCACTCTTAAGGTCAATAACATTCGCAATAATAATATTCATAGGGATCTCAATGTCCCCATAATACGCTATGAGATCAAATCCTCTTGTTTAACCTACTTGTCGAAACTAATGGATCACCCAAATACCCTTGCGAGGGAGTTGCTGTCATTTGAGGGTCATAGACGACTGAGAAGAACGGAAACATTGGATTTGCATCGGCGATAACAACGTTAGTAATAATTTAGGTTAAGATTTTAATACTTGTTGTAAATTTCTACATAAGAAAGATTCAATAAATAATAAACAAAATGAAAAAAAAATTATTTGTTTTGGCACAAAACAAGAATTTCTCCGTCCCCAATATATGCCCAGCATGTGGACATGGTCCCCATGATACCCACCACATATTCAACTGTCCATTCCACCCTACATCACTTAGCTCACTGGATTTATGGACTAACTCTAGAGTCAAATAGAGGTTAAAGGCCTGCACAAGACAACAATAATGCGACAATTTGTTAAACAGATATCGTGTGCGCCATCATAAGCGCACGAAATTTTTTAACAAATTGTCGCATTATTGTTGTCTTGTGCAGGCCTTTAATATATATATTATAAAATTAAGAGGAGAAATTTATGTCTACATATATAAACGTTTTTTATGCAGCTTTTCATCGTGATATTAATGTTTATGTTAATTATATTATTATTTATATTTATAATAATATTTCGCTTATCATATTATCCTGAAATGGATTTTAGAATTCGGAACATGCTGGTTTTAATCACTAAACCGTCATAATCATAAGAAATAAAATGTTATATATTTTAAGGCCTGTTATCTCAACCACCGGTTATGTTTAATTGGTAAATATTTTGTCTGAATACTGTCAATTTAACGTTAGGATAAAAACTTAACAGACATTGAGATAATGGGGGTAGGTAATTGGTATAAATAAATTAAATTAAACAAAATATTCTTAACAAAAATTTGTTTAATTTGAATACATCTTAACTTTTAATTTTTTTACAAAGAACTAATAAAGATAAAGACATGAAATTTGGAAGTCTGCAACTCCATATTTGTAAATACAACATATATTTTTTTCTAAAAAAACTGAATATAGAAAATAAGGATATTAAAGAATTAAAATTTTAAAAGACATTTTTTTTTAGTTTTTGTATTCTAACATTTTAAAACTATTTTATTTGTAAAAATACTGTTATTCTCCTCTTTCAATCGATACCTATATTGACCTACTTACTAGACCAAACCAAATTTAAGCTAAATATAATTAAACTTACTCTTCCATTCATACTTTAAAGTCCCTTTAAAGGAAGAAACGATCAGAAAATAAAAAACCAAAAATGTAGTTTAACTATATCAAGTATGTAGTTTCCAACGTATATGGTCTTGCTCATGTGTGCAACAATTTTTCCGAATTTGTTGTACTGTGTAATCAGTAAATTTTTTTAACTTTCTTTGTAAGTTATAAGAAATAACAATAAATATCTTGTTTTTTGTAAATTGTTTGATGAATTAAAGTATAAAAGACCAAAATATGTTTTACTTTTATAATTTTTTGTTTTATCTTACTAATGACAAATTTCATTCAAAATTCATTTTGTTAATTTAGTAATTTTTTTTTTACATTTTTTAGCAAAATAATTTTTATTAATAAGTAACGATATTAATACTTATTTTAATATTTTACCTAATATTTGTTGTTCTGTGATTAATATTTAATGAATCAGCGCTTTCAAAAAATATTTAAAAATTTCATGAGAAAGATGCGGGAAAATCTGTTAGTTTTAGAAAGAATCGTTCTACTCGTCTACTCTTTGCCAGAGATTACATAAACTGGTCAAATTAATATGAAATAGTGTGCTTTTTTTGGACGTGTCCAAATTTAGTTAAGATATTTAGTTTTAGAACATTTGTAAGGCGCCCAAAGGGGAAAGATATTGGACCCGAGGAATATTAAGTTGAGTGGTGTCAAAATTATGATAAAGAACTATTTTTTAAGGCAAGGTATTGGTCGAATTTAATTATAATTATAATATTCTGTGTGTGGTATCAGTTAGAGATCCATTAAAAAACATAAAGTATTCCTCCGCTGTAGAAACTAGGACCGTAGTTTGGAGATTTAAACACGACAATTTTTGAGTTGCAATCGAGCAGCTAGACTCGAAAGTTATACATGTATTGAAGTGGCCTACCTATTCACCATATCCCAACACCATAAAAAATCTATGGGAAACAGTAGTTCGAAGATATGGACTTAAAAATTGGCCCTCCATATCTTCGAACGACGATTTTTAGGATGCTGTTATAGGATAATAGCTAAGTTTTTCAAATTAAATTTTGACACAATTATTGTTTCAATGTATCTCCGATGTCAAGCGGCAATACAAAGTAAAATATACCCAACTATATTCTGAGTTACTGACAAGTTCTGACTATTTTTGTTAAGATAATACATTGTTTTGTCATTAACATAAAACCACATACATTAAACTTGTTTTTTTTTTTTTTCAAAATTCAATTAATTATATTCATAGAATGGTATTAATTTGAGTATAAAAGGATATAAACAAACGAAATTCTAAAAAAAATAATAAACTTTTGGGTTTGTGAAAATTTAGAAAAAGTTTTCACAGTAGTTCTTTGTCCGCCGCTGGAGATATTTTTTTTATATAGACACAATAAAAGAATTGAGCTGTACCGTTTTTTTAATTTTTAAGGTACAAATCGTGCAAAAGCTTAAATCCTATTTTCCGTTTTATTTCCGTTTAAGCTGTTAGTTTTTTCTGTGAAATATATATATTTTAATATAAGGAGTGAGATCGAAAAATTCTTAACACACGTTTTTCATTACATTTTTCAACCAAAGTATTATTTGATTTTTTTTTTGACCAAGATACCTTTGAAAAACATGTCAGTTATTATGTGTAATGTCAATTATATTAATTTTTTTGTTAATCTGATTAAAATGAGTGACCAGAAAAAAGTGCGTACAGAAATTATTATGATAAAATTTTCAGAGGTTGTCTCGGATTTTTGCTCATATCTCCATTATTTACCGACCGACATGAAAGCATGTCTAACAGAATTATTGCAGTTGCGGATCTCGCCGATATCTGGGGTCCTTTTAAAACTGATTTCAACAGACAGGCAGACAGACAGACAGACAATCGGACATGGCTTAATCGACTTCGCTATCTATAAGGATCCATAATATATATACTTTATAGGGTCGGAAAATTATATTATAGAAATTACAAAAGGAATGACAAACTTATATATTCACAGTCGGTAGTTTATTTTCAATTAAAATGTTTTAATTTTCTTTATTTTTTATTTAAACAAATTTTTATTTGTCTTAATTATCTCGTTTTTTGAAACTGTTTGAAACAAGAGTGTAAAATTTTGATTAAACTTTTAATTAATTAAAAATTATTTTTTAATTGATTAAAAAATTTTTCTGGCCTTCGTTTCTATTTTAGATTTATTTTTAATATTTTATTTTGAATTTTTGTGTAATTCTTAAATATTCAATAAAATTTTAGGCATATAATATTTAAGTTTCTTTACAATTTATGAAACACTTTAAGTATATGTTAAATTGTGTCAATAAAGTGATAATTTTTGTAAATGCTTCCAGCATTTGCCAAGCTATCAGCAATATTATTTCCAGTAATATATCGTGTCTTCTTACCCAAATAAGAAAATTATCATCTCGCCATCTTATTAACAGGCTGACTGCCAGTATAGGTTATGATATACCCATATTTGATAGTACCAATGCCTATTTATTGCACTTTTTAACCCTACACCACTTTAGTGCGTTTGAGCCGAGTAGCTCATAATTATGTGTAATATACTCGTATATCGACAAAAAAGCGGCACAACTAAGTTTTATACTTGCCATGAAGACCATGTTCAATTTCGTGCCTCTTTTCACCCAAACCCCCTTACAAAAAATTACTTTAATGACCACAATTCGCTTAAAAAGACGAGGTCGTTGTGAAATTCAGCATAAATACATTTTATGTAACCGTAAATTCATCCTCCAAATTTTATGAGGATCGCTTAAAACGGGGGGCTTGGGGGAAGCCCCAATATAAAAAATGTGTCCATTTTAGCATTTTTGCAGCTAGATTTCGCATTTTTATTTTGATTAAGCTGTAAAATTTTAATTTGGCATTTAGCATTTCTATAAAATACTAGCTAATACCCGGTGTGCTCCGCTACCCCAATCGAAATTAAATACAAAATAACAAAAAAATATTTAGCTACTAAATAATAAAATTTTTCTTAAAGACATTAAAATTTCTCTTGATGACAAAATACTTCATTTAAATTCATATAAAATTTTAAGTCTCTAGCTCTAGGAGTTTCTCAGATATACGACTTTTTTTATTTAGTTCATTTTAGGGCTTCAAGCTCCCCAGATGAAAGTCCGCCCTTTTTCCTCCAAAATGTCCAGATGAATATTGAAGTAACTTATGCAAAATTTGATGAATCTAGTTCTATATTTTCCTTGACAAACTATATTTTTTATTTTATTCATATGGGAGATGTCAAGTCCCCATCAAAAGTTCGCTCGTTATACTCTAACCCCCATATTCACAAACAAAATTTTTTATTTATAAAAGGTTTATAAACCAAAATTTCCATACAAAATCTAATTTATAAATCATTTATAAAATAAAAATATTGTTTGTGAATAAGTTCAGATGAATGTCAAAATCCTTCAAGTAAAATTTAAAGATTTTAGCTCTAATAGAATCTCAGACATACGAATTTTTCTATTTAATTTATATGGGGGCTTCAAGCCCCTAGTCCGCCAATTTATTACCCAAAATGTTTACATGGATGTTAATGTTATTAAACCTATTTTTTTATTTAATTTATATTGGACGTACCATGCCCCCTAACGCTAGACCTCCCACATTTTATCCTAAATAATCATATTGACACTAAAGTGGCCCCGACAAAATTTGAAGACTCTAACTGTTACATTTTCTCGAGATAAACGAATTTTTGTATTTAATTAATATGGGAGGTGCCGTTCCCCTCATTGGTAGTCCGCCAATTTATTACGCAAAATGTTTACATGGATGTTAAAGTTATTCGTGCAAAAATTTAAGATTCTAACTGTAATAATTTCAAAGATAGACGATTTTTGTATTTAATTTATATAGTAGGTGCCATGCCCTAACGCTAGTCCGCCCACTTTTTATCCCATATAATCATATTGACACTAAAGTGCTTCCGACAAAATTTGAGGACTCTAACTGTTATATTGTCTCAAATATGCGAATTTTATATATTCTTAATGTAGGCGTGGCTCCTCGCACACTTGAAAATTCAAAATAAAAACATACAGGAATACGCTACGAAAATTTCAAGAAAATAAGTTCAGACGTTTAGTAGTCTATAACGTTGAAACACACAAACATTCATACATACAAACATATATATTCATTTTTATATATATGTATAGATTTTTAGCTTTTTAAAAAAGACAAAAAAATTAACAAATTTAATTTTTTCCTATATGAAAAAAAAAGGTTTTAATTTTTATCAGGCTTTAGAAGTTTTTGTTAATTCTTTTTATTTTCACCAAATTTTTAATAATTTTGTTGTCACGTTTTATTTTTAGTTAAAGAAAAAATACATAAATTTCGAAAATATTGTTGACAATTTATTCCAGAATTACAGACTTGAACATACCCCTCAATTCATTTCAAACATTCTCATTTATATTTTTTCCGAAAAACCCTTGATAGTATGAGTTATAAACCTGACATCTATTCACCAAGATTTTCATTGACATGAAAACCATTTTTAAAGTGTTTTGAGGAAGACAAAAAGAAATTGTTTATATAAAAAAACTAAAAATTGAAAAATTAAACTTTTCCTTCCAAAATTCTATATATTTTTTATATCATGAGCAACAAGTGAAATTAATAAGAGTTTTAATGTAATTTTTGCATTCAGAAATTATGTAAAGTTAAAGATGTTAGAAATGTATAAAGCCTTTCTCAGAAAATTAGTTTAAATATATCGGAACCAGGGTAAATTTAACATAAATGCGAAAATAAATCACATTTTATACTCATATCTAGGGTAGATTATCATATGGTCAACCACGAAGGAATATACTTTCTTGCTTGTTATAAATTACAATGAATTACAGTTACAAATTAATATGAATTATTCATTAAAACACTTAAACAATTTTTGCATTTTTTTTTTTGTATTTTAAAATCAATTTAACATTTTTTCTAGCATTATTTTGGAAGGAATTTAGCCGCAACATTTTTTGAGACCTGGTCACACTGGTTCTGGTGCAAGTTGATATCGTTATTTTCTCAAACATAGGTACAACGAGAATAAGAATAACTTATTTGTTTTGCTATACATTTGCCAAAGAAATAAGTTATTGTATGATGAAAGCGCATAATAACAAAGTTGTTTAGAAAAATATTTTTATTATTTTATAATATATATTCGGTATCTCGTGATATATAGGAGATAACGTAGCAAAATTGTACATAGTTAGAGCTGAGGTGTTTTCGTATCTAAAATTAGTCACCTGGACTCAAAAGATCTGAATTAAAAAAAACACATTATTGGAAAATTACAAAATAAAACTTCTGAAAGGGTCCTCAGTTTCTGATTGAAATTCCTGATCTCAGTACAATTTGCCAAAAAAAATAATTTTCTTAAATTTTGTTGAAATGCATCTCAAATATTAACTAAAGCAATAAATGTAATTCTGTGAAATAAATATACTTCAAACAATTTGATGATTATTTTTCTCGCAATAAGGAAAAATTTTAATTTTTTTTTTATAATTTGTCATGATTTTCAAAAGCTGGGAAAATAATTTTGTTGAAATGCATCTCAAATATTAACTAAAGCAATAAATGTAATTCTGTGGAATAAATATACTTCAAACAATTTGATGATTATTTTTCCCGCAATAAGGAAAAATTTTAATTTTTTTTTATAATTTGTCATGATTTTCAAAAGCTGGGAAAATAATTTTTTATTTGAGACATGTACTTTAAATTCACAAGAGGCTGTTTCCAGGACACTTTTCTTTACGTCAGATATTAAGCTTAGACATTTTTTGAAATACATTTTTCAAAATTAAAAAAAATCTTTTAAATGTTGTATTTATACCCTACACCACTTTAGTGGGATTGCATAATTCAATAAAAATTGACACATGATCTTCTATAGTACCGGAGACGAAGCCTATTTAAAATGGTTAACATCGGTCCATGATTTCACCTAGCGCCTATACAACTGAACCTGACGAATAGGGATTTCAAGTTCATAATTATGTTTAATATAATCGTATCTCAACAAAATCTGCAAACCAAGCTTTATACTAGCCTTTATGACTTCCATGAATTTTATATTTATAGGGTTATATATTTTACATTTATATACAAAGCCCACTTCAAATTTTGACTTAAATGTCCACAATTTTATTCAACAATAATTGGCTAAGAAAAGGTACAATTCAAATTAAATGCTTTATGATGAAAACTAAATCACATTTTATTTTTGTAACTGGTGAAGGGTATTATATGGTCGGCCTCGTCCGACTATAATTTCTTTTTTGTTTAATTTCTATTTTTATCAACTACTTAAATGAAGAACATTGTTTTGCCGATTTTTTGAAAAGCTCTATTCTGGGGCACGGTTGTGGGCTAGGTGAAAAAATGAATCGATTTTAACCATTTTCATTGTATTATGTATTTAACAACAATATTAGAAACAAATAAAAATTTTGTGTATGAAATCAATCAGAAATGAAACTACAATAAATAAAATAATTGAAAACGAGGTTTTGGTAATTGAAATCGTTTTTCAGTTTTTCTGTGAATATAAAGAATTTTAAAATGTGTAAAAATAATTAAACATACAAATATGTCTTATTTTTCTAATTGTTTTCAGAAAAATGAAATTAAAAATAAATATAAAAATATTCACAATTTATTATTTATTTAGCAAAAAACAAATGAAATACATTATTAAACTCAAAACCATAAGCAACTGGTATTGTTTTTATACCCTCCACCACCATCAGTGGTGATAGAGGGTATATATAACTTTTTTATTACGTAATTTTCTCGAAAACTATGCAAGATAATTCCACAAAAATCGGCATACATTCGTTTCCGCGCAAGAGCTTAATTTCTGTGGAAAATCGCCAGAATCGGTCCACAATTTCATATACCTCCCATACAAAAGTACATATTCCCGGAAATTTGGTTTTTTGTTAATAACTTCCGTCGTAATGTCGATATATTCACAAAATTTTAGAAGTTAAAATCTTATGTCAATATAATTTATTCAGAGGAAACATTTTTTGGATGGGTCCATATTTGGTCATAGCCCCCATACAAGGTCCCCTCCCGAAAATCACTTAAACGCATATAACTCATTACTTAATTAAGATATCCATCTAAATTTGGTACAAGTATTGCTTCTATACACAAAAATATTACTAAGAAAATTTTTTCCATCAGTCCATAACTGGTCATAGCTCCCATACAAGGTCCCCTCTCGAAAATAATTTAAACGCACATAACTCATTACTAAATTAAGATATCCATATAAAGTTTGGCACAAGTGTTGCTCATATACAGAGAAATAATATTGTGAAATGTTTTTCCGATCGGTCCAAAATTGATCATAGCTCCCTTATAAGGTCCCTTTTAGAAAAACACACATACAAGGTTCCCTTCCGAAAATCAGAAAAAACACACATAACTCATAACTAAATATTTATATCCATACATTTAGCAAAAATATTGCTCTTATATACATAAATTCACTATAAAATTGTTTTACGACCGGTCTATATTTGGTCCTAGCTATCATACTAGGTCCAGAAAATCACTTAGATTCACACCAAGTAATGATATAGATACAGAATTCTGAAATTTTGTCTTTATATACATAATTGGACATAGCTCCCAAAAATTCTATTTCTCCTATACTAGGTCCAGCCTCTAAAAGCGATTTAACCGTATTTAAAGAGCATTATCAATTTGTGTTGAACAAAATTTTGTGTAGAACAATGAATTATGGAATAACTAAGAAATGAACAGACAATTGTATGCTTTTACATTAGAAAGATTTAAATCTGCAGTAAAAATATGAAAACGCAACAACACTTAGAAAATTGGGGAAAAACTGAATACATATTTTAAATTCCTGAATATCCTCGGAAAATTTTGCAAAGAAAGCGGAGTAAATCAAAGTTTATGCAATAGTTCTCGTATGTTAAAGTCATGTTTATTCACATTGTCGAAACCTTTGTATTTCTAGAGATCAATATGATAAAGGTTGCATGAAAATTTTAAATGTAATATGGTTAGTGGATGCTTCTTAGGATAGTATAAGACAAAAGAAATCAAATTAATGCAGATCAGTCTTCACCGCTCAATTTTTCGGAACTTTTTGCATAAATTTTTTTTTTACATAAAATGTAAAATTTTAGACCATAAGTCATTACCTATATTCAATAATATTTAGGTTTTTTGTGTTTTCGTCGGCACATATTCTCTGTTTGCGTACATTTCATGTTCGTATATTTCTGCTTGCATGGCTTCAATATTATTGACTTCGAATAATTTGTGTAGAAAAATATTTTTATATTATAGGCAAGCAATATGAAATAAATATGTTTGTCTGTAAGCTTCAATATTCAATAGCTTGTATAGGTAAATATTTTTAGTAGTTTTGAATTGGAGCAATTAAATATATTATTTTCATAAAATATGTTTATATTTTAATATTGCATACGTATGCATATGGTTACTAATATATTAGTAATTTTAATCTCTGGAGATAACCATTCATCAGAACGCATAATTCATTTTGTGGCCCGTCGCCATAATTGTTCAGTCGTCCGCAAATAAAATCACGTCTACCCCATGTGGAGGTACGGGAAGCTTAAAGAGGTAGAAGTTAAACAAAAGTGTTGATAGCACTACACCTTGAGGTACGCCTTGTTCAAATATACGGGGCCTGGATCTCCTGTCTCTAAACTCTACGAATGTCTGACGGCCACTCAGATAATTTACAATTGCAGGATTTTCTCTAAGAATGTGGCCACTCAGATAAGTTACGATTGCAGGGTTTTCTCAAGAATGTGCAAATTGGATCCATTTATAATATCTGTCTATACAAGATTATCTACATATTTAGGATACTATTTCTTAACTAAATTTTTCAAATTGTTCTCAAATTAAAAAATGAACATGATAATTTCCACAAAGGTGTAACAAAATATGAAATTGAAATTTATAAAAATTTCATAGTTCTGTTTAAATTGAACTTAGAAAACTTTTTTTCAAAAAATAAATTAGTTTAGAAAAACAAAAGCACAACATTTTTCTTAGAGCAAGGGAGCGAAAAAACGTTAAATGTAAAAGAAATAATCGAAGATATAATCCTATATATATGGGGCATTTCACGTCAAGTGAACCAACTTTTGAAATCTATGTCTTCCGATCGCGATGAAATTTGCACCATAGTTAGTTCTATTGGATAGTAATTCAGACACAATTTTTCAACAAGATCGCTCGTGAACTTTCTAAGTTAGAGGCGGTCAAAATTTGACATTTTGGCCATGCAGGTGTTTTTTCTCATCCATGTAACTTATTACCTATTGTTCTTAGCAAAATGTGTCCCAAATAGTTTAGAAAAAAAATTAAAAAAATTTAATAAAATATTTTTGATTTTCTTTTAATCAAAAACATTTTTGACTTTTTTTCAAAATGGGTCCTTTTTATTTTTATACCCTTCACCTTCGTGAGAAGGGTATATATAAGTCCCCACCCTATAAAGTATATATATTCTGGATCCTTATAGATAGCGGAGTCGACTAAGCCATGTCCGTCTGTCCGTCTGTCTGTTGAAATCAGTTTTTATAGGTCCCCAGATATCGGCGAGAACCGAATCTTCAATAATTCATTTAGACATGCTTTCGAGAAGATCGCTATTTAAAATCAGCAAAATTGGTCTATAAATAACGGAGATATGAGCAAAAATCCGAGACAACCTCTGAAAATTTCATCAAAAAAGCCACATAACAACACTGTGAATTGGATAGAGATGTACATGTGCGTGTGGAGATGTATGTTTGTATGTTTGAATGATGTTATGTTCACACGTAGGTGAAGGGTATAACAAGAACAAGGAGATAAAGCAGTAATATGTTGGTAATTCAGCTCATATTTGTTTGAGGGTGGTAATACAGTTTGACGGTGGTATTACAGTACAACGGTTAATATTTCTTTCTGCTACAGTTTATATTTGTTTGTGTGTATGTTATGTGTGACATGTGTGCGGAGATACAAAATAAATAAAAACTGTTTTTTAAAACATACTTGGTGAAGGGTATATAAGATTCGGCACAGCCGAATATAGAAATATTACTTGTTCTTTTTTTTTAAGAAAGCTTAAGTCTTTTCCTAAGCGACCTATATGGTCGCTTAGTGGGATGCGAGTGGGATATCTATCAAAAAAATATTTTGTAACTCAAGATTTAAAATTTTTGAATTTTTTTGCAAAATCAAAAACTTTGTTGACTTTTTTTAAAAAATGGACCCATTCTTTAATTTTTTTTGCTCAGAAGAAAGCTTATGTGTTTTCCTTTAACACCCTTTTTGTCGCTTAGTGGGATGGGAGTGGGATATCTATAAAAAAAATGTTTTGTAACTCAAGACATACAATTTTTTACTTTTTTTTTGAAAAATCAAAAACTTTTTTGACTTTTTTTCCAAAAAGGACTCTTTTTTATTAATTTTTTCTCAAAAGAAAGCTTAGGTCTTTTCCTGAAAACTACCTCTAGGATTGACTAAAAAAGCCGCAAGATACAAAACTCAAACAAATTTTGAGGGTGGCAAATTAATAGCGGTCGGCCTCATATTGCACCCCTCCAGTGGCTATTATCGGTCAGTTGTTGTGGTTTTTATTTTTAAGGTTTTAGAAACACTTACACACAAATATTAAAAAAATCAATTTAAAAACATTTGTCTTGAGTTACAAAACATTTTTTTATAAATATCCCACTCCCATCCCACTAAGCGACAAAAAGGGTGTTAAAGGAAAACACGTAAGCTTTCTTCTGAGCAAAAAAAAAAAAAATTAAAAAATGGGTCCATTTTTTAAAAAAAGTCAACAAATTTTTTGATTTTGCAAAAAAATTCAAAAATTTTAAATCTTGAGTTACAAAATATGTTTTTTGATAGATATCCCACTCGCATCCCACTAAGCGACAAAAAAGGTTTTAAAGGAAAAGACCTAAGCTTTCTTTTGAAAAAAAGTTAATAAAAAAGAGTCCATTTTGAAAAAAAATGTCAAAAAGGTTCTTGATTTTTGAAAAAAAAAGTAAAAAATTGTATGTCTTGAGTTACAAAACATTTTTTTATAGATATCCCACTCGCATCCCACTAAGCGATAAAAAGGGTGTTAAAGGAAAACACATAAGCTTTTTTCTGTGCAAAAAAAAATTAAAAAATGGGTCCATTTTAAAAAAAAAAGTCAACAAAGTTTTTGATTTTGCAAAAAAATTCAAAAATATTAAATCTTGAGTTACAAAATATTTTTTTGATAGATATCCCACTCGCATCCCACTAAGTGACCAAAAAGGAAAAGACCTAAGCTTTCTTTTGAGAAAAAAAATAATAAAAAAAGAGTCTATTTTGGAAAAAAAAGTCAAAAAAGTTTTTGATTTTTCAAAAAAAAAGTAAAAAACTGTATGTCTTGAGTTACAAAACATTTTTTATAGATATCCTACTCGCATCCCACTAAGCGACAAAAAGGGTGTTATAGGAAAACACAAAAGCTTTCTTCTGAGCAAAATAAAAAAAATAGGTTCTAACTTAGAAAGTTCACGAGCGATCTTGTTGAAAAATTGTGTCTGAATTACTATCCAATAGAACTAACTATGGTGCAAATTTCATCGCGATCGGAAGACATCGATTTCAAAAGTTGGTTCACTTGACGTGAAATGCCCCATATATAAAACAGACTGTTTGTTTGTTGGTGTGTTTGTTACGCTTTCACGGCAAAACTTCTGAACCTATTTACATGAAACTTGAACCGCTAATAGGTCTAGCCCCAAAAGGAACAATAGGCTATATAATATCTTGATCGGATGCCACGCCCCTTTTTACGCCCACTTTTTGTAAAACTATTGTTACACAAATTATCCAATCACAATATGCAAAAACTACTAAACCGATTTACTTGGAAATAACTAGAGTATTCAATTATTCGGGTTTTTGTCTTATTCGGTTTATTCGACAAATAATTATTTGAGGTTTTACGTTAGCCGGTTAATAATCGGATAATTAAAAATTATTCGGTTATTCGAACAAAAGAAACTAGATGTTACTATCGCTTTTTGCAATAATTTTCTTCATATTACACACAGTAACAATTTTGAAAACAAGCTGTCAAAATAGATTACACCTATAGCAATTCTGCGTACTCCGATTTTTATGTCCTTATAAAAGGATTTCAAAGTTTAAAGGACTACAAACAAATATTTGAAATAATTATATGCATTTTATAATGCTAATATTGGTGTCAAATGGATGCTAGTAATCTGTACATTCTATATACTATATTATTTACCTGTCTCACTTAGAAAAAAAAAAACGAAAAAGAAATTAAATTTAAAAACGTTTCATTTTCGAAACAAAAACTTTTAACTACTTTTTTTAAACAAATTTTCTGTAAGATTTTCAATTCTTTCTTGATGATTTGAAATAAATTATATTATTTCGAAGCAAAGGAAGCCACCTTCATTTGAAATTAATATTAATGCCAACTTTTTAATATAAATTTGGAATTCATCTTTTGAAATCGGTTGTCTTTTAAACTTTAAAGTCCTTTAATGAGCCGATTATGAAAAACTGAGTACACAGAGTTAATACTTATGGTCCACAGTTTCCTGTAACCATAGATTTTTTCATGTTTGAAAATAACTTTTGAACGGTTTATAAACAAAATTATTATTTTCACTTCTTTCACTATAATTGTATGTTTAATTCTTCTCAAATATTATAAACCATTCCCGTTTATGTGAAATGCTTTTCTATATAAAGAAATTACTGTTTTTAAGATTTTCAACGAGTTCTAGAATTCATAAGTTCCCTTAAACACTAGTTCAACTATAACTGTTGCTGAAGAACTTATTGGAAAAACTTAAGAACACAACAATGTTCCCAAAAAACTGGTTGTAGAAATAAATGCTATATAATTATTTCCATGATTTCTTTTCAAAAATCATCAAGTAAATTTTCTTTATTATAAAAAAATTATTAATTAAATTAAGAAAAGAAGAAAATTTATAATAAAAATATTCAATTATGTAGAAAATATATAGTAATTTTACTGCTAAATAGGGAGTTTTTCTTAATCGGTTAATTGATAGAAATTATTCGGTTTATTCGTTATTTGAAATTTGACAATTTTCATTTATTCGAACGATTAATCGTCAAAAATTAATCGATTAACCGATCGACGATTAATCGTTTGAATACTCTAGAAATAACTATAGGCCATATATAAGATAGGGATCCGATGCCACGCCCCTTTCTACGCCCACTTTTTATAAAATTATCCTTACCTATATATTATCCTATAATTAAATGAAAGAAAATGTCTGTTACGATTTTACGGACAAACTACTGACCCGATTTACATGAAATTTAGAACACTAATAGTTCTATTCTAAAGTGGAACAATATGCTATATAAAATCATGATTTGACGTCACGATTCTTCTTATTCTCACTTTTTCTATATAATTGCCATACAAAATTTCCATTCGAGACTTACAGAAAACTACTGAACTTTTTGTAAAACAATTATTAAACCAAATTTACGTTCAGGCATACAAGAAACTACTGATCCGATTTTCATGAACAGTACGAAACATTACATCTTCAAAACGTATAATATGTATTTAATAATAAATATATATGAGACTCTTTTTACTCTTTCACTACATAACTACTAAACCGATTTACATAAAATTCGGCATATTAATAGGTGTAACCTCAGAAGTTAAAAAAGACTCTATATTATATTGATTGGATGCCACGCATATTTTTATATTCACTTTTAGAATACCAGCTATAAATTTCTAGGCTAAATATAAAAAATGTAAACCGATTTTCAAGAAATTTGGCAACATACAGTGTATTTTTGGAATCAACTTTTTGATCTGGATTTTATGCTTCATGAAATTATCATGACAATAGTTCTATCGTGGAAGGTTAGGTTAGTTTGATGAAAAGAATGTTTAATACAGCAAATCCAAAAAAATACAGTGGGACCTTGTGATGGTCGGGACCGGAAGCATTCTGTATAATCGATTTTTCCGGTTAATTGAGTGGCAACTTTTTCTACTTTTTTAATAGATATTTCTATTAATTAATAAATGAATATGTACATATTTATATAAAAATAGAATAATTCAAGGATTTTATATTCATAAATGATTCAAAAATGAAGAAAAAAAATGTCAGAAAACAGTAAACAGTAGAAGAGGATTTCATGTTATATAATTTCAAAAAATAATCTTATAGATGTTAAATAATTAATTTAAAATTTTAAAAATATTTTTAAGTATTATTGGTAATATTATTATAATTATTATAATCTTTATGAAATTTATTATCCATAAAACATATAAAACACATTCGACGAAGTGATCACTAAGTTGTATGTAAGTAATGTATACTAATATTATTAATGTATTGATAATTTGATATATTTGGATTCATTAATATTTTATTTTAATTAATATTTTGTTTAATTAATTGTTGATAATTTTCTTTAAATAAAATATAGATATTTTATTATAATGAATTAAATTTAGATTTTTGAAATTGACGAAAAATAAGGTTGATGTTTAGATATTTATGGAAGGAACACATATGGCATAAAATATTTTATCTTGGTACCAAAAAATGTGTTTCTTTTAAAAAAAATTAAATTTTTAAAATCCTGATTATTTTTTTTAAGATTGTGTAATGTCTACCACACCCACCCCATTTCCCTGAGCATGGTCGAGTTGAATAAATGGTAGAGCGGGAAAACCGTTACATAATTTTTGGCGACCAACGTGGGGCCTGCATAGTAAAAGTAAACGAATTAACATCTAGTTTAAAAAAAACTAACGTTTAATGCAAGTCCTATTATTCAGTTATTTTATTTTTTATATAATATGTTGTAAATTGGAGTACAGAAATAAACTTTTAGTTTATTACTGTCCATTTATAAAATGTTATATAAATTTATTTTATTCTATAAATCTTTTTGCAATTGGAATTTTGATTCAATTATGAATAGTTGACATACCTTTGCAATAGATTTATAACTTTTAATTTTTTTAAATGTATAGCTTTGAGAATTTAAATTTTGACATGCTATTTGAAAAATTTTTACTCGAATTATACATTTAATTTTTATTCATTTTATTATTTTTTCTTTTATTTGTATCAGGATTTTTTTTGATAATTAATATGAAATACATTATATCAAACATCAACCTTAGAAGTAGTCATTTAAAAGGAAAAGCATATAAAAAAAAGAAGAGAGAGAATTTTTTAATAACAAAAAGGAAGAGAATTTTATTTTTTATTAATAATTGGTGATAATGCCTTTGACTCGTAGTCCAAGTGAACCTATTGAACCTATGGTTCAAATAATTGATGACACCTCGACTGAGGAAAATGTTAATCAACCTAATACACAATCTCAAGGTGCTATACCACGGGTTCAGACTAGATCTCAGGCTCGCAGAGCACTTGAATTAAATCCGCAAAGTAATCAGAGAATACCACATACAACGGCCGATAATCCGATTTCAGAATATCGAGTTCAAACTATGATTTCCGAATCTTTTCATAATTTTAGAGCTGAAATTTCCGAAATGATTGGTAGTGAATTACATAATGTTCTTTCGTCTTATAATTTAAATATGGATGAGAATAGGAACAGATCTGAATTAGGGAATGTAAATTGTAGAATTTCTCGACCATTAGATAATTCCTTCGATCAATTGTCGATTTCCAAGGATAGAACATCAAATATCATTCACAATTGGCATGTAACGTTTAAGGGTAGCTTAGATGAAATTACAGTAGATGAGTTTATTTATCGGATAAATACTTTAACATCTATTCATTTAAATGGCAATTACAACCTTCTATGTAAATATGCCCATGTGTTGTTTGAGGATAAGGCAAGACAATGGTTTTGGCGTTTTCATCGCCAGAATGGGAATTCATTTACCTGGTTGGAATTATGTCATGAATTAAAACGTCTATTTAAGTGTATGAGCTCAGATTTTGATATAAAGGATGATATGCGTAGACGTAGACAAAAGTTGAATGAGCGATTTGATGAATTTTTAGATGTTATGCTATGCATGGCAGACAAATTAAGATCTCCTTTAACTGAACAAGAGCTTGTGGAAATTATTAGTAGAAATTTGAGAAATAATATTCGGCATAAATTATTGCATGTAAATATTAGCGATATTTCGACATTAAGACGAGAAATTAGAAAGCATGAGAAATTTTTGGAGGATACTAGATTTTTACCTCGATCCAATGTTAACTCCCATGGTCAAATATCAGAATTATCCCATAACAAAATAGAACCAGATAATAGTGATGACAATGATGATCGAATTGAGGCAGTTAATATTAATTTGTTAAAATGTTGGAATTGTAATGAAATGGGTCACAGGTATCAGGATTGTTTGGCTCCTCGTAAAATTTTTTGCTACGGTTGTGGAACATTGGATACTTATAAGCCGAATTGTTCCAACATTTAAACTTGAAAGCGGATGTGCATCCGAAAAAGGATACACATCCATACAGAAAGGCATTAAACTAACTTCTGAATTTAATAATACAAAAGTTTCTTTAAATTTTTTTTTGAACAATTATATCACACGCGTGTTAAGGAAATAAACGAAAATAATATACGTAAATTTTGTCAATCAGCAATTCGCATAAAAACATACTGGAGAAATTGTAAAAACCTACAAAAACAATGTATATCGGCCATTGTTACCAACAGTATTGATATTAGACCTTATATTAATGTGTTTGTTTTTGGGAAAATGTATTTATCACTATTAGATAGTGGTGCTACTATTACTTGTTTTGAAAGTGATTTAGCAAAACAAATAATGACTGAAGAGCTAATAAATTCTAATGAATTGAATAAATTTTTAGGTAAAGTGAAAACTGCGGACGGAAAACAACAGGAAGTGACTGGTTCAATAGTAATAGAATTATCGTTCGAGGGAAAAACTAAAAGGCTTAAAGTATTAATAGTACCTAATTTGAAACAGAATATTATTTGCGGTATGGATTTTTGCAATCTTTTTGATATTAGAATTATACCTACTATATTTGAAGTATCTACATTAGCTGAAGAAAAAAATTATTATCCATGTTCTCCGTTACAACGACAAAAATTGAATGCTATTATTACCTTATTTCCGTCTTCTGAATGTGAAGGTTTAGGGAAAACTACATTAGTCGAACATATTATTGACACTGGGGACGCTAAACCTATTAAACAAAAATATTATCCTATATCACCTGCTCGGGAAAAACTGCTGTGTGAGGAAATAGATAGAATGATTGACTTAGGAGTAATTGAAGAGGCGAACTCGTCACCATGGTCATCTCCAGGAGTATTAATAATTAAACCAAATAAAATCAGATTTTGTTTAGATTCAAGAAAGTTGAATGAAGTTACGGTAAAAGATGCTTACCCAATGCCAAATATAGATGGTTTAATTTCACGTATACCACCAGTTTTGGCAGATTTGTTTATCTGAAGAATCGAAACAAAAAGCTGCTTTCTCCATTCCAAACCGTCCATTATATCAGTTTTGTCGTATGCCATTCGGACTTTGTAATGCACCTCAGACAATGTGCCGTTTAATGGATAAGGTTATGATTTGAAAAGTCATGTCTTCGTATATTTAGGGCGAGTTTTTCTGATAAAGATAATCTTCATTCTTTGGTTAAAACTGGTTTAATATATGTTTTGTGTTTTTCAGTTATCAGTAAAGTTACTTATTATCTTAGTT
>NC_060950.1:42068697-42085367 GCF_022045245.1 Lucilia cuprina
CCTCTCTGGTCTTAGAGTGCCTGAGCTGATGGTAGGCATTGAAGTCCCCTAGCATAAGGCGCATATCGCCGTCTAACAGTGTCCTTATGTCGGAACGGTAGCTTGCTGGACAGCTGGCGAAATATAGAGCTCCAAGTCGGTTTTCCCGATCTAACTGTAATACCTGGGACATCAAGTTATTGGTCTAGGGATATATCGGCGTCTAATAGTGTTCTTATGTCGGAATTACCTTGGTGCCTAACACATGAAGCCTGCAAGATAGTCTAGTGAGGTAGTATTGTATCCATCAGATTACTGAATTTGACCCATTCGGGGTTTCCTAGGGTTTCTAAAGTGATTTTCGTTAAACAACGTAAGCTGTATCGTAAAGATTATTCTGTGATGGTCGGAGAATGAGGATTCGAGGTATACTCTCCAATCTAGAATTCCAAATGTGTCACTGTTCCCTGCCAAAGTAATATCAATGACCTGTTCCCTGATCCTATTGAAAAACGTTGGTATTGCAATTACATAGGTTTATTAGTTAGAAGGTATTGAAGTTTGTTTTTGGTAGCTTATACCTTACCACAAGTATAAAAAAGTACACTGCAGTTCCTCTGGAGTCAGACGCAGACAAGCATGCCGCTCAATATGAGTCACACGCATCCATGATTTTGTTTCAACCAAGAACATTCGGACTGACAGATTCAGATTGTTGCTTCCGGCCTTAACATAGGGAACAGACGCTGGTGAGGTACGGTTATTTTATGTGACCAAAACCACAGTCCCCAACCGACATCGAAAAAAACGATAGATAGGAACAGACGCTACCAAATTGAGGTCATGGTAGCTAGATGACCATATATGGTCATTTACTCCACAGGCGCTCTTAACATAGAAGACAGAAGGACTCAAGATGACTACCCACAGCGGGGGGTAGTTCACCTAGAGTCAAAATTAAATGAGATATCGCTTGTTCTAATCGAATTTAAATTGGGTGCGATATGTTTTTTATAGTAATAAAAAATCGACAAAATAACCTTTTTCAGTCCAAAATATACAAATATAAAATTTTTTCCCAATTTTGAAATTTTAAATCTATTCTTGGTTTTGTAATAGATATTACTATATTAGTGTAATATTTACTTTAGTCTATTTACCTTGTTATACCCTTCACCTTCGTGAGAAGGGTATATATAAATTTGTCATTCCGTTTGTAATTTCTATAATATAATTTACCGACCCTATAAAGTATATATATTCTAGATCCTTATAGATAGCGGATTGAGCCATGTCCGTCTGTCTATTGAACAGTTTTTAGAGGACCCCAGATATCGGCGAGATCCGAATCTTCAATAATTCTGTTAGACATGCTTTCGAGAAGATCGCTATTTAAAATCAGCAAAATCGGTCGGTAAATAACGGAGATATGGCCAAAAATCCGAGACAACCTCTGAAAATTTCATCAAAAAAATGTCATATTTTTTCATGCTTTGTTAAATAAGCAACAACAACACTGTATATTGGAAAAAGATGTACACGTGTGTGTAGATGTATTTGGTTTTATTCACCTGTGTATTTTGTTTTGCTTGTTTGGATGCTGTTGGCTTCATTGAGTTGTGTATTTTGTTTTTGTTTTCTTTTTGTGAATTCTGTTCGTATATTTGTATGTAGGTTGCTTTTATTGCTTTGTTTTTTTGTGTTTTTCGTGTGTATGTTGGTTTAATTGCTTTTGGTGTAATAATAATGTAGACGGGAAAAAAATTAAAATTTATAAAACTAATATGTTTAAAATACACTATGGTGAAGGGTATATAAGATTCGATTATATATTACGTCGGTTATATATTGGTATATATTAGGTAGTCATTTGAAGTCCGATCGTTACATATGATATATGGCGATTTTTAAATTAGGATGCAATTTATGTATTGTAATTTAATTTGAAAAAATTGTTTTCGACCATATCTCTAGCAAATTAATTACTTTTAGTTAGATTTATACAGGTATTTTTAAGTACCTGTAAAATGGGTCTTTATGCATTAAACTGAGCATTGTTAAAGCCTATATCTCATGTTATTAAACGTACTTTATTCCAGTAAAGCCACAATTTTAGATTTTGGGGAAGGATCCGAGATATCAGAAGTCGCGCGAGGAATATGACGTCGAATTAAAAATTATCTAAGAGTGAAATATAGCTAAATTCAAGCCATAAATAATGATATATGATATGTTACGATCAGACTTAAAATGGCGGCGTAATATACTAAAAACAAAAAGGGAGAAATACCGGAGTGACAAAAAATATTTATATTTTTGGAAATGTTATTAACATATCTTTAATCGTAGGGGGTGACTGACTCAACTTTTATTTTGACCCAGTGTACATACTTAAAAAACGACAGGAGCTTGTTTTTCTATTGCCGTTTAACAAAATGAAATTGGATTAAAGAAATTAAAGTTACAAATGTTTAAATTCGACAACTATTAAAAATCTGTTTGTTGGGGATAACTCCCTATTTTCGGTGTATATTAACAATTCTAAATATGGTGTTGTGAACTACTCTACTATGCCTACAAACTGCTCTAGGTCTAGTGAAGAGTTATTTCTTTTTGTAATTTTGTCACACCGTGTTATTTTCAATCATAGCTGTAAAATAATGATTAATAATCGTAATCATTATTAATTACATTATTTTTATTAAAAAGGTAAAATTAATGATTAATTAACGATTATTTTCGATTTTTTTAATTAATTATTGATTACAATTAAAAATAATATAAAAATAATCAGGGGGTAATTCTCGCAGTCGTGATCAAAATTAAATTAGAATCGAAATTAATCTCGATAGTGCATAATATTCTCATGATGTTATTCGATACGAAACGAATCGAGTTGTTGCTTCAATGTTGTGAAAAACATGGTATTTTACAATACTGAACGAAATGTTAACAAAACTCATATGTTTCATTAAAATTCAAAAATTTAAAGCAATATTAAAAAAAAACAAGTAGGAGTTCTATATTCGCCTGTGCCGAATCTTATATACCCTTCACTATGATGTGTTAAAAAACAGTCATTACGAATTTTATTACAAAAAATCAAAAAATACCAATTGTAGCCCATTTTATACGATCTAAATTAATCCGGGCTCTACATGTTTAACTTTATATTTCTAGGTTCAATATTATAGAAATTTTAAAAAGTACCTTTTGAAGAATGAAAAAGTACCAAAAACTTCCCTTTTATGGGTTCCCACTTAATCCAGGCTCTACATAATATTTCTAAGTTCAATATTATATAAAAAGTACCTTTTGTAGAAAGAAAAAGTACCAAAAAGTCCCCTTTTATGTGTTCTAGCCTAATCCTGGCTCTACATACATAATTTCATATTTCTAAGTTCAATATTATAGAAAAATCAAAAAGTACATTTTTGTAGAACGAAAAAGTACCAAAAAAGTCCCCTTTATAGGTTCTTACCAAGTCAAGGCCCTACATGCTAATTTCATATTTCTAGGTTCAATATTATAGAAAATTCAAAAAGTACCTTTTGTAGAACGAAGAAGTACCAAAAAGTCCCTTTTTATAGGTTCTTACCTAGTCATGCTAAATTTCATGTTTCTAGGTTCAATAGTATAGAAAATTCAAAAAGTACATTTTGTAGAACGAAAAAGTTCCAAAAAAGTCCCCCTTTATAGGTTCTTACCCAGTCAAGGCCCTACATGCTAATTTCATGTTTCTAGGTTCAATATTGTAGAAAATTAAAAAAGTACCAAAAAGTCCCTTTTTATAGGTTCTTACCTAGTCAAGGTCCTACATTCTAAATATCATGTTTCTAGGTTCAATATTATAGAAAATTCAAAAAAGTACCTTATGTAGAACGAAAAAGTACCAAAAAGTCCCCTTTAATGTGTTCTCTTCTAATCCGGGCTCTACGTACTTAATTTCATGTTACTAGCCAATAACAACGTAACGTCATGTTTATTCTTTGATTTATGTTTATAAACAAGAACCACAATAACAAAAAATTTACCGTTTGATACTGTGTTTTGTTTTTGTTTGTTTATTGTTTTGTATAAGCATGCACGAAAAATGTAAATTTTTCATGAAATTTTCAGAGGTGGTCTCGGATTTTTTCTCATATCTACGTTATTTATGGACCGATTGACTGATTTTAAATAGCGTTCTATTCGATCGTATTTCCAATAGAATTATTGAAAATTCGGATCTCGCAAATATCTAGGGTCTTCTGAAAACTGATTTTAACATACACACAGACAGACGGACGTGGCTAAATCGACTCCGAAATCTATAAGGATCCAGGATATATATACTTTATAGGGTCGGAAAATTATATTATAGAAATTACAAACTTATTTATACCCTTCTCACGAAGGTGAAGGGTATAAATAAATTAAAATATAAATATGTAGTATAATTGCAGAGTGATATGTAAATACAATATGGATGTTTGTTTAGTTATTTATTTTGATTTATTTGGCAGAGATTGGCTGCTTTGATTGGACCCATTTTAGATTATATGCATCTTTTATTGGTGGGTCACAAACATTTAATTTAGCAGCGGTTTGTTCCCATCGTTGAACTGTAGATTCAAAGCAAAATTTAGGTGGACAAGATTAAAAAACTGTATTTTCTGAATTTGGATAAATAGAGGGGTTTTCAAATGGACGTTTAATGAGAGAATAGCGAGAAATTCAAATATTGGATCATATTAATACCCTACACCACTACAGTGGGGAGGGTATAATGAGTTTGTGCTGATATTTATAACACCCAAAAAATAACACCCAAACACTAATATCACGATGAAATTCCGAATAAATAACTTTAATGTAGACCTAAATCTCTCTATCAAAATTTGTAAGGATAGACCCATCTTTATCCTTGCCCCTTAGATCTCAGGAAATGACTTTTTTTAAACCAATAAATAACTTAAATGGTTTATTTAAAATAATTAACATTTTTCAATACTACATAGTGGTAGTCATACCCCAATACCACATAGAAATCCATATTTCAAAACTTTAATATTGGAATAAGCTTTTATTAAATGTAAATTCTATATCCATGGAACCCTTTGTTCTGTTTTAGTCCTCTAAACTTCGATCTGAAATACATAATAACTATATTTATTTCTTAAAAAAACTTTCAAGGAATGTCTGCAATAAAAATATAACCGCCAACATCCACCGACATAGAGTTATTTCCCTTTTGAAGTATTTGGCATTAACCTCTCGTGATTTGCCATTAAATTGCCAAGGATTTATTTTGGCATAATTCATTTTTGACTTAAAACAATTCCATTTGTTATTTTTTCGCAGATTTAATAAAATTCATGTTATTTCTCATAAATTCGATAACGCTTGCTCGTTATCGATAACGATTGGTCAAATTTTCAAGATAATTTGATGAAATTTGGACCAAGCATGTTTTTTGGCACAGGGACGAAGCCTATTGAAAATGGTTGAAATCGGTCCATTATTTCACCTAGCCACCATACAACCGTGCCTCCCGATTTGAACTTTTTATGCCATTATTACGTCAAATATTCTACTATCTCTCTAAAAATTGGCACAAATAAGTTTTATATATGTAAGTATAAATGACACTGCAGATTTTCGTAAGGATCGGCCCTATTTTGATCCTAGCCCCTATACAAAACCCCCTTCAAAAAATGTCTTAAACGTCTAAAATTGACTTGTAACCAATTGTATCGCAATGAAACTCAACAAAACTAACTGTTATTAAAAAATATATCCTTTTCCCAAATTTACCGAGGATCGGCCAATAATTGACCTATGTATATAAAGCCTCATTTAGAAATTTTAGTTTTTTTTTATCAATAAATTGCTTAAATATTTTGGATTTATGGTAATATTCAACATAAAAGTTTCTTTATAAAAAATAAAAATTTTAAAAATATACTCATGGTGTAGGGTATTATATGGTCGGCCATGCCCGACTATACTTTCCTACTTTTTTTTACTTTTAAATATATTCTCTTTATGAATTAAACAAAAACATTTTTTACAAATAACAATTTGTAAACTTTTGTTACAAATAACCAGGGAAACCAAAATATGCAAATGCATGTTTTTTGTGGTGCGTCGTATGGACTCATGGATAAGATATTTACACGTTTCAGACCAATTTGAGAATTTTGGAATCGATTTGTTAGAGCATATTTTTGCATATTTTACCCATAAGAGCATAATTTGGCATGATTTGACTTTTTAGCATATTTAAGGCATATTTTCGAGTTTTTAGAGCACATTTTACTCTTTTAGTGCATATTTTGATGTTTTCGCTTTTTTTCGTTTTTATAAATTTTTAATTTTCTTTTCAAAACTTTATTTAAAAAAAATAAAATTCTATTTTTTTATTTTTTTTTTTTAATTTTTTAGCCTATTTTACAATTTTGAAAAAAAAATTTCGTTATGTTATAGTTTTTTATTCAATAAAGCATTATATTTTAAAGCGGACATAAAACCGATTACTCTTGATTTCATAAGACCAATCCATTTTTATAGTTAAAAAAATCAAAATGCCAGTTTAAAAGCTATGAATACAATTGGAAGAAATGTGTCAAACTTTGTCGTTTGAAATATGTTTTTTTGGGACCAAATGGTTTCATGTTATTTATTGGTTATCTGAACGTAAAACGTAATTCTGTTATACTAGGTCTTCAAACTATAAGATGAAACATTTATAAAAAATGTTGTAGGATATAGAATATTACATTAAACATTTATTATTTCATTACAATTTCAGTCTTTTTGAGCTTTTCAATGTTAAAAAATAATAAAAAATTTTATTTTTGTAGCGTATATTTTAAATTTTAAGAGCATATTTTGAGTTTTTTACGGCATATTTAAAGCGCTTAAAACACTTTTTTTAGAGCATGTTTTCGGTTTCCCTGCAAATAACAATATTTTTAGTTTATTTGTAGACCATTTGAAATAATGACACTTCGAAAATCCATTGAAGCAAGTGGTTATGTGACTGATAATACTGAACACATTTATATTCCCTTGGTAAGTATAAAAAGTAAAAGCTTTTAATATGTTTTTTATGTTAACATTTTCAACTATATTATACACACTAAGAAATATTTATAAGACCAAACTATTTTTATATTTGTAATAATTCACATTTTTGTGATATGATTGATATTGTTGCACACATGAGCGAGACCATATATGTTGGAAACTACATACTTAATACCTTTTTGCTACCTTTTTGTTTTTATACCCTACACTACTTTAGTGGGGAGGGTATATTGGGTTTGTGCTGATGTTTGTAACGCACAATAATATTGGTCCTATACCCATCTTAAATTATACACATGATCTTCTATTATACCGTAGACGAAGCCTAGTGAAAATGATTAACATCGGTCCATTATTTCACCTAGCCCCCATACAAATGAACCCCCGAATAGAGCTTGTAAACTTTGTAATCAAACTACAGGTCGCAATTTTGGAGATAATTCAATGAAATTCGGCACATGATCTTTTATGGTACTGTAGACGAAGCCTATTGAATAGTTAACATCGGTCCATTATTTTACCTAGGCCCCATAGAACTGAACCCAACAAATAGGGCTTTTAAGTTCATAATTATGTTTAATATACTAGTATCTCGACAAAAAGCTGCAAAACTAAGTTCTATACTAGTCTTGATGACCCTGATGAACTTTATTATAGGGCCTCATTTCACCCTAGCCCCTCTGAAAAGCCCCATCAAAATTTTACTTAAATATCCACAGTTTTATTAAACAGTAAATGGCTTTAGTACATCTGAGGCCAGGTACAATTCAACTTAAATGCTTTATTATGAAAATTAAATCTCAACTTATTATTTCACATCTTATTATCTCGCCCGACTATAACTTCTACTTGTTTATTTTCTGATCGTTTCTTCCTTTAAATGGACTTTAAAGTTTAAAAGGAAGAGTAAGTATAATTATTTTTAGCTAAAATTTAGTTTGGTCTAGTAGGTCAATATGCAGGATATCGAATGAAAAAGTAGAATAACAGTGTTCTTACGAATGAAATAATTTTAAGATGTCAGAATAAATAACGAAAAAAAATTTTAATCATCAAAAAATTACTATAAAAATAAGGATAAATTCCTGCGTCAGGCCGAAGGCTGACATTCTGGAGACTTATTAAATAATACCAAAATTCAACGTGCAGGGTAAGAGTACTATAAATTCTCTATATGATTTAGAACAATTTAATGGATATCAATTGAAAGTTGTAAATACCAACAGTCTACCACATGAAATATTTTTAACATGACATGATAAAAACTGAAATAATTTCCTTAATGGTTTTTATACTTTAATATTCTAAAAGGTATTCCACATTATTATTGTTATACCCTACACCACTATAGTGGGGAGGGTATTATGCGTTTGTGCTGAAGTTTGTAACACCCGAAAACTATTGGTCCTAGACTAACCTTAAAGTATACCAATCGGCTCAGAATCACTTTCTGAGTCGATTTAACTATGTCCGTCCGTCTGTGTGTCCATGTAAACCTTGTGCGCACGCGACAGGTCGCAATTTTGAAGATAATTTGATGAAATTTGGCACATACTTTTTTTGGTTCAAGGACGAACGCTATTGACTATGGTTGAAATCGGTCCATTATTTTTCCTAGCCCCCATACAACCGTACCTCCTGAATCGGGCCTTTAGGATCACAATTACGTTAAATGTTTTATAATATCAACAAAAATCAGCAAAAATTAGTTTTATAGAACAGTAAATGACAATACTAATTTTTATAGTGATCGGGCCTCATTTGACCCTAGCCCCCATATAAACTCCCCTTCAGAAAATGACTTGAAGGTCAAAATTAACTTATTAACTAACTAAATTAACTAATAAAACGATTAAAATCTACATAAATGACTTTGAAGTAGGCGTAAATTCATCTACCAAAATTTATAAGGATAGGACCATATTCTACCCTTCTCCCCTATGAGCCCTTTTGTAGAAAATCTCTTTGTTGTCAACAATAAGTAAAAATTTCACAATAAAACAAATTTAACATACTGACTGGTGTAAGGTATCATATGGTCAGCAATGTCCGACTAAAAATTCATACTTGTTTTTTTTTATTATAACGTAAAGAGAATGACACTTCGTTTCATATTTCATAAAAACCTTTAAAGTTACACGTACGTATGCTTGAACTAAAAACCGAACAAACAAAGCTAGTAACAAAAAAAATTATATATAGTGCACTCGCAGTAACGTGAACACCGTCTAACGTGAACACCGTCTAACGTGAACACCGCCTAACGTGAACAAGATGTTTTTTACATTGACTACTCTGTAACGTGAACAAACACAGAAAGCTCTATAATGTGAACAATTTTTTTCACAGTATATGTTTTCTAAGCATGTAGACAACATTGAAATACATTCATTAAATTCGAATTTTAAAATTTTGGGAATCTCCTTATATAAATGAGTGTAAGGAGTGAGATCGAAAAATTCTTAACATACATATATGTTTATAAAAAAGAAACCACTAAACTTACTGCTTTATTTTTTTATTTGATTCAAATTATTATTAAAATTTACAAAAAAAAATATTTTTATAGTTTTAACCACTAGTGATGAAATTTTGAACCCTTTTCGGAAACCCTTCCATTAACGTTTTTATAGTGCTTTCTGTCACTTTGCTCGAACATGTAGTCCATCTCCGTTTAAAATCTACCACACTTTTTGACACCTTTTTTGTACTCTTCAATTCTCTTTTAACAAGAGCCCAATATCTCTCCTCTGTCCTTAGCTCCGGGCAGTTTGGAGGATTTGCCTCTCTTGGTACAAATACCACATTATTGTTCTTGTACCGGGGCTAGGGTCAAATGAGGCCCTATAATTAAAAAGTTTATCAGGGTCATTAAGACTAGTATAGAACTTGGTTTTGCAGCTTTATGAACTTAAAAGCCCTATTTGGCGGGTCCAATTCTACGGGGCCTAGGTGAAATAATGGACCGATGTTAACCATTTTCAATAGGCTTTGTCTACAGTACCATCAAAGATCATGTGCCAAATTTAATTGAATTATGTCCAAAATTGCGACCTGTAGTTTGATTACATTAATCCGAAAAAAATATTATTTAGAAATCCCAATTCTGATCAGTAATGTATTTTAAGCAGTTTTATATTCTGTTTAATGCATAAATTATCAATATAATATTAAAATTTTCCAATATAAAACATTTAAAAAGATTCGACAAAATTAATGTAATGCACGTCACAAATAAATAATTTTATATTTGAAAACTTTTTCAACAAGGAGAACGATTTCAAAATGTTCATTACCATAATAAATGCACAATCTTAAACTTTTTAATATAAAAATTATAGTTAAATGAAAGAGCACAGCCATAGTATTAGATTGTGTTTCAAATCAAAAAAAATCTATATAAATTCTCAAAGACATGAATCTTCAAAGTTTTATACATTTTTTGATTTTTTTGTAGTTTTTGAACAAATTAAAATCGCCACAAAAGTCGCGTTTTCGGATTTTTTAAGAATTTAACATTGTTATGTTAATTTCCGAGCGTACATTAGGCGAATACTTTATCGTAAAGGACAAAAAAGCTAACGCAACTTTGGCCAGTTTAATTGCTAACGAATAACAGAAATGAGTGCGAGATAAAAATACTGCAAAGGAAAAGTGCTAAGCATTGTACAAAACATTTGCAAAGAAGTCTATTATGTGTTAGGCGTTATTGAGCAGACAGTTGGCCTTATTGAAATTGAAGTCTGACGAGAATCTCCGCAAAGATTTTGAATTTTTGAGCGTAAACAAAAGAGCGTAACAACACTATTAAAAATTTTACAAAAGAGACAAAAAATTTAATCAAGTAATAACTATTGTTGCTATAAAAACATAATTTTTACATGATATGTATTCCAACATTAATAAACACATGTGAATGTATCACCAGACATTGTTTATTATGTTGCTTTTTAGGACTTTCTGACTTGATGAATTTGTTGTTGCGCCCTTTTGAATCTTATGTTAATAAAATCATAGTTTTTGGCAATTGACTTCTAAAAATTTTTCAACAACATGTATTTTGATGCAGTAGTTATTGCATATTTTGGTTTTTCGTGGACTGGTTTTTTGAACCGTTAACCCGCTTATCCCGTTTCAAAAAATTTTTTAAAATTTTATATACGAAATTTCAAATATTATTTCCTTTTGTGTACATAAATAAAATGAAGATTTGCATTTCAGGAAATAAGTAAGAAGATGTCATTTTAATAAAAATTAACTAATTGTACCTTTTACCATTTGTGTACAGAAAAATTATTAAAAAATATTTTGGAGTTTTGCTTGGTCCATTTTAGAAATTTTTATAATTACGGTGACCAGAAGTTCTGTATTATTCAGAACGGTACTGTATTTAAGGGCCTTGTTCTGTATAAAGTATTGTTTGCTATAAAAACGTGATAATGTTCCGTAATTTATTAAGTGTTCTTATTTGTTCAGTATTTCGTTACTTTTTCGGTTTTACATAAAAACGCATATGAAAAAAAATATTAATAAATTGTGACACAAATATAGGTAATACAGTTCTTCAACTATAAACATTTACTATTTAGTATTTGCTTTCACTTTGTACTGTCCCAATAAATGAAATGATATGATAACGACAATACCGTTTCCGCTATCATTACGGTGACAAGATGTTCTGCATTATACTGTATTTTAGGGCCCTGTTCTGTATAAATTATTTTTTGCTAAAAAATCGTGAAAATGTTCAGTAATTTATTAAGTGTTCTGTATTTGTTCAGTATTTCGTTATTTTTTCGGATTTACATAAAAAAGCATATGGAATAAAAAATATTAATAAATTCTGACTCAAATGTAAGTAATACAGTTTTTTCAACTATAAACATTTACTATTTAGTATTTGCTTTCTTTTTGTACCGTTCCAATAAATCAAACGATATTATGACAATACCGTTTCCGCTTTCATATCGTTTTTTAGTTTATTTGGGTATCAATTAATAAATTTTTATTTCTCAAACACAAAAATAATAAATTGTATG
Source organism: Lucilia cuprina (assembly GCF_022045245.1). Classification (NCBI taxonomy): domain Eukaryota; kingdom Metazoa; phylum Arthropoda; class Insecta; order Diptera; family Calliphoridae; genus Lucilia; species Lucilia cuprina. The sequence continues at coordinate 42,080,787 of NC_060950.1, forward strand.
AATCGAACATGACTTTTTCCCAAATCATTTTCATGCTGAATATTAAAAGTTTATAAAATGTATGAACTTGTACTTAACTGCATTTTTTTGAATTTTTACTTTTTTCAACGATATTCATAAAATAATTGCATAAAAGTCCACCATTTACTCTTCATTTAACATAGTAACAGAATAGTAATCCAATATTAGCAAATTTTGTATGATAAAAAATAGCAATTATAATGTTGTCAAACAAAATCGAAAACACGATCTCATCAGCAAACTTTGTTAACACCTACTCTTTAAAAGGGCCAGTAAATTACGCGCAAATTTCATCGATTTTAATCTAAAAATCATGGAATAAAACATTTTCCGAAAAATAAATTCAAACAAACAAATATAAAAATAATAAAATAAAAAAATAAATAAATCTGAAATATTTTAAGTCAGAGTATGTTTATAAATCTTATTTTATATATTATTAACTTTTGACAGTAAAAGCAGTACATAATATTTATGCTAAAACTTTTTTCTATAATGTTTAAATTTTATTAACAATTCAAGTTTTGACGGTTTAGTGTATTATATTTTCTCCTGTTCTGTATTTTGCTGAAAAAAGTTGGTCACCGTAGGTGATTGACGACCTTTGCAAATAATTATTCAGTTTTCAAAACTTCACAAATCTTCGTGGAAGATAAAACCATTTATTGTTGTGGAAATATGTGATAACTTTTGATCCATTTGTGTTTCTTTCCACTCGAGTTTTAAAATTAAAAACAACTATTGCCTTCCCACTATTGTCATACACTATTGTCATACACGAAAAATAATAACGATACATGCAAAGATTTGATACTCATGACCTTTGACTTCCACTATATCATTAGGACCGAGACTTCTTCTTTATTTAGATTTTCTGGATAAAGCTGAAAACGAGTTTTTATTTAATATTGTTAAATTCTTAATTTTAGCCAGTTTGTCTGCGAATTTTGCTGATTAACGAATCCGCTAGAGAACATATTTATCAAAAGCATCGCCATATATATAAAAATTGGGATGATATGTTGTTTGATTTATCATTAATTGAATTTAATATTTTGTTTGGATCTGAGAGGTTTATTATATGTTTCCAATTCGATCAGATGAATAACTTTAACCTTACATATTTTTGTTTGCTGGGTAATATTTTTGTTTACACTTTGTATTTCTTTAGACTCTGTAAGAAAAATGAGAGCAACGATTTTTTAATTTAAAAATTTAAATGGCGCTGCATATAGCGAGCATAGTGCGAGGATAACAATCCAAGAAGCCTTGTCCAAGAAATACCAAAACGACCTATACCCTTGTATAAGAAGCAAGATCGCTCAGACTTAGGTAATGAGTTTAATGGTCTCCTCCAAAATCCAATGATTTTTCTTTGTTACCCATACATGTATCAATGTAAAAGTTGGGTTATAAATGCGAATGCATATGGTTAATATGTAAAACACTAAACACAATAACGCGGTACCATTATCCGACGCCACATACTAAACTAATACGGTAGTAAAACGTAGAACTCTCAAAGGCAGAGCAAAAGTACGGACTGGTATTGCTGTTTATATTATAAAAAGAGCATTCACATACACAGTTTTGACAACTAACATAATCTCCAGATATTGGCAGAGATTTATTACCTGCACTGCATAGAGCACTTGTGGCTGAGAGGTAGTTAATTTGTTTAAGAGTTATCTAGCAATCTTAATTAAAATGTTTCGAAATGTATAAATGTATAGGAATAAAATGTCAATGATTTTTTAAAATTTAATTTTTTTATTAAAAAAAAATACTAAAAATCGGGCCAAAAATAAAAAATCTGATAATAAGTGGGTTAATAAAGACGTAAATTTTATATTATTGACGTTTTTCTGAGTTGATTGTTAGGTTCCAAAAACTGGTGCAAGCACCCAAAAATCCATTTCATTTTCAAATATTTTTTCATCACTACTTTACAAAAAAATAATAAATAATCTAAAAATTTCGACGTATAGTAAAAAAATAAAAATTGTTAATTAAAAACCGGACATAGCCCTTTCCAAAAATATAGGTTTCATTCCATGAGCAAACAAAAAATATTCACCCCTATCGCCAATCATCATTTCACGTAAAATATGTTTCCTTTTCACTTTTTTCATTCACTAACTTTTTTGTCGTGAAAAAAATTCCCCTGTTGATTTTTTGATAGAATTTTGTAAAAATTGAACAGCTGTTCCATACAAAATCAACTATTGTGAATGAATTGTTCACAGCAAGTTCACGATAGCAATTTTCCCCTCGAGGGAAATGAAAATTTAAAGAGTACAAAATTTTACTTATATTGGCGATAGGGGTGATTAATTTGTAAACTTGTATAATCTTAAAAATAAATAAAAAATTTTGAACTTATGTTAGAACATTTTTTAAGTCTAATAAAACTAGTTCCTATAGTCTAAGTGGATTGATGAAAGCATAGCAATATTTTAAATTCTTGCACATTGAATTTATAATATTGCTATATAAATTTAATAAAATTACTGAATATCCTGGCGACTGGTGACTGGTGACTATTGCTACCATTAACTCCTTTACTTTGAAGGTAACATTTAAAAAAATCATAATACACAAATAAAAAATTAAACAGTTACTTTTTCTCAAATGTCTATTTTTAGACGAACTGAAAAGAAAATATTATTTGTATGTGAAAACCATTATTTGACGCACATTGTGACAGCTAAGCGGTGGTGTAGAGAGAATGTGGCGAACCGGTAGCCGGTACGTTCCAAGTTCAACCCCTGCACAGTAAGACATTTGGAACTTTTAGAACGACAAAAATAAAAAATAAACGCTTTCCAATTGACTTGCTTGTTATTAATAAACAGTTAACAATAAACATTCCATATAATATAGAAAAATAACTAAATATATCGCATAGTTCCTTAACTTGAAATATACATACACAGAAAAAATAAATTCATATCTGGAATGAATTTGGTAATAAATATTAAGAATCGATCATCACTTTTTTCTCAAACCAGTGCATAATGTGTATGAATTTGTAAATGACAAAAATTTTTTAAATTTTTACTTTTTTTCTACGATATTTATTGAAAAAGTGCAAAAGAAGACCATTATCTACTAATATATTATTATATTTAGTAGATAGTAAATCTATATTAGCGAATTTTGTGTAATAAAAAAACATAAATTGAAATATTTAAAAACAAAATCTTAAACAACAGCAAACATATTGTTCTTAACATCCGGCCAATTTCGCGAATATTTCGTCGATTTTAATCTGAAAATCATAAAGAAATTACAAAATTTCCATACAAAATTTCAAACATTTTTAACAAAAAGGAAAATATAATTTAAATTTGAAATATTTTAAGTCATGGCTTCTAGATTTTGTTTGAAAAAATTAATATGAAAAAATTCATACAATTTAGGAACTTATTCTTAAATGTTATTATTTTTTGCCAATGAAAGCAGTTCATAACATTTATGCTGAAACTTTTTTCTGTGTAGGTGCGTAATGTTGCTCCTTTTAAAAATAAAAAATTTTTTTGTTATATTCCTTAAGCGGCATATCAATATCAATTTTGAATACGTATATTTTTGTAAATATTTCATATATTTATATAGTTTCTTCAGTGTATTATAATTTAATATTTTGGAATTATCTGCAATGATTTTTTAGACAATTTTAATTAATACTAAAACCTTATTTTTTACTATAAGAAAAAAAATATTATTAATAAAAAAATTAAAAATTATATTTAAATTATTACTCTTGCATAAGAAATTTTATATAGAAACATATATATGAAAATTGGCTGCGATAATTTTCAATCTTTAGAAATATTCAAATAAATTAGATTGGACTATAGAATTTAATATATTTTTTTAAGTTTAGTGTAAACACATATTAGGGGGATAAATAAATTTTGTCCCTGGCACCATGTATTAGACCACAATTACTCCATAATAAAAGTTTTGAGATATGTATACATATGCGACCAAAAAATCAATTTTTATTCAACATATAATTGTAAAAAGTGGCCGTGGCAGCAGTGTACCATGATAATTTTTATATGGAATGTTTGACCAAAATAAACTTAGAACTCAATATCACTAATATTTGATTAATGTCGTTCTAAAAGTGCCAAATGTCTCACTGTGCTCTGTCTGTGTCGACTTTTTATTTTTTAATTTTTTATAAAATGTTCTAACAAAAATAAGTTCTCTTTGTAGTAGAAAAGGAATTTCATACATACATACATACATACATACATACATACATACGTACGTACGTACATACAAACATACATACGTACATACATACATACATACATTCGTATCCCTAAAGTACCCCTTTTTCAAGTTTTTGTTTAAGTAGTTCTAGGTTTTAAACTTATTACTTGGACCCACGAAAATTGAACAATTTTTAAACGTTTGTATCTACAGAACTACATTATTATAAATAAACAAGTAATAGTGCTATATTCGGCTGTGCCGAATCTTATATACCCTTCACCATAGTGTATTTTAAACATAATTGATCTTACAGTCTTGTTAATAAAAACA
>NC_060950.1:42085467-42087044 GCF_022045245.1 Lucilia cuprina
TTATTGCAATCCCGGGGTATAAAGAGGGCCCAATACCTCCAATCTGACCGGGATTGAAAAATTGGTGTCTCAGTCTACTGCTTGGCTTAGTCCTTGCATAGATTGCCAAAGGTCTGACCAGATCTGGTACTACGGGTGGCCAGTTGCCCGCAGGACTATGTCCTGGCTGGTCTGTTGGTTGAACCCAAATTCGCGGGAAGGAAGAGTGGCGGTTAAAAGACTGATGCATGATAAAAGTCAATATTTTGGGATAAGGTTCGGTGCTGTTGCCGAAAATCAACAGATACCCCACAGAGGAGTGACTGTGGGACTAAGCGTTGGAAATGAGTTGGTATCAATTGTATATGATAAAGAATGAATGTAGAGGTATGCGGGACTCATCCACCCGTATACCTAAATGAATGTGTCGTATGTTTTTCTCTATGAATGTGTCGAATAAATGAGATGTGTGCTGGGTTGAATGATGATGGATGAATGATATCATATACAAGAGATACCGATTAAGTTTCCTTCCTTGTCCAGATATGTTCAGAGTTTACTCTGTTCATATTCGACTTGCCACAGCGTGTCACTGTGAGTAAGAACGATGTCTACGGCTTATTGAAAGATCGTACTTCGGTCCACCGGTTACGTCTCTAGGTGCTGTTACCGAATCAACAGAGCCATAGTAGTGTGGTTGTCTTACAACGTGACTACTTTGGCAAGAGATTAGATAGCTCGAGTACTCCAGCAAAGTACTTGCGCATGGTACCGGTCATAGCCAATGTGCAAAAATTGCCACCTGCGTCTTCATTGAAGACAAAGGGGCGATGGTAGACCGTTCTCAAGTCTACCCAGTGGATGAAAAAGACCACCGTGAGATAAGGCCGACACGGCAGGTGCTCACGTTAAAACTATCGACAGTCAGACAGACAGACAGACAGACAGACAGACAGACGGACATGGCTTAATCGACTCCGCTATCTATAAGGATCCAGAATATATATACTTTATAGGGTCGGAAAATTATATTATAGAAATTACAAACGGAATGACAAACTTATATATAACCTTCTCACGAAGGTGAAGGGTATAAAAAAAAGACCAAATTTCCTATAAAATAACTTGTTAAGGGTCAATCTTTAGGTGAATGTACATTAAAATGTACAAATAATTCGACGTTTGCTAATGGAAAATAATACCTCAAATTAGAAATTACTACGTCCGATAAACAAATATTGGTCAATTATCAATGGATTTTTTAAGAAAATAAGAATGACAGTATCAACTTTAGAATAAATTATATTGTGGAAGGTGAAACCATTTCCTGCAAAACTACATGAAATATCAAATCTTAATTTATTGGTGACTAAAAATTGTTCTTTTTTATACTCTAAACCTTTAAGAGTACAAATTTTAAGAATTTGTTGTATCCACAAAAGTTTAAAGGCCTTAAAATGGAAACGGGATAAGAAACGGGATGAATAAGGAAGTCTGGCAGCTCTACGTGAGATAATGCAGAAAATTTTGTGCTAAGAAAAATATAATGAAAATAATTTAAATTAATCAATTATAATTGGAGTATTTTTGTGAAAATG
>NC_060950.1:42087144-42172144 GCF_022045245.1 Lucilia cuprina
ATAATTATGTATTTTGTATTGGAGGAATTATTGTGAAGTAGAAATTTGTAACCGCTTATGGCCTATAGGCTAGGTTATTGAATATTGTTAAATAAAATAAAATAAAATGAAAAAGTAAGTTTACAGTTTCTTTGTATATGATCTCTCCTTTCACTCTTCCAATATATTACTAACATGGATTGCATTTAGTTATTTGGGACTTCAATTTAATTTAATATTTTTTATTTTTTATTTACAGAATATTGTGGATTTGCCTCCAGATGAATCAATAGAATATCGAAAGTTTATTACAAAACTTAAAGAAATACCAGGCGTCGAAGAAATATATGATAATATTAACCATGAGGAACACATTGATATACCCCAATAATTATTAAATTTTATGTATCGATAACTTTATTCGAAATTGATTTTAAAATGCTGCATTTTTAAAAGATAATTCATAAAAAAAATTAAATATCTACTTTTTGTTTTAAACTATAGAACCTTATAATTAGGGGGAGAACACATTTACATATTATTGTAAAACTTTAATTATTAAATTTAATATTCACAAAAAATAGTGTAATTAATATATTGTGAATTTAAGTTGTAGTAACAAAGTTGTATTGATTTTTAATAAACTGTTAATAAACATGTAAGAAGGCTTTGTTAATTAGCACACAATTATACAAAAATATTCTGTTTAGAACATGAAGTGATATGCTGTGAATGCTATTTTAAACAGACTCAGGCAATCAGGTTTATGCGTTTAAAAGTAAATTGTATGTCCTTTAAAATATAACAATTTGTTTTCCTTTAATTAAAAGAGAAATAGGTTTTTTTCTTAAATTTTCCTAACTCTCAAGAGTTTGTAAATCTTCAAAAGTAAATTGTATGTCATTTAAAATATAACAAGTTGTTTTCCTTTAATTTTTCTTAAATTTTCCTAACTCTCAAGAGTTTGTAACTTTTTGTAATGGTTGTAAAAACCATATTAATCTTGAAACATAAATAGATTTTTTCTTAAATTTTCCTAACTCTCAAGAGTTTGTAACTTTTTGTAATGGTTGTAAAAACCATTGTAATCTTGAAACAGAATTAGATTTTTTCTTAAATTTTCCTAATTCTCAAGAGTTCTGTTAATATTGCGTAAAACACTATTTAATCGTTCTTGCTAAATGTTTATCCTAATTTAATAACGATTAAAATAGGATTAGGAATATATTATCTTCAAGGATGAAAAAATAAAATAAATTAATAAAAAATATGAAACAAAAACATTAAAAATGAACTTTCATTTGGTGAATATTGATTTTTTACCAATTTTAATTTATTTGAGTTAAAAGTGTAAAAAATGTCCTTTAAAAATCCTTTAATCGACTCAGAAAATGATTCTAAGCCGATTGGTATACTCAGAAAATGATTCTATACTTTAAGGTGGGTATAGGACGAATATTTTTGTATGTTACAAACATCAGGGTATAGGGTATAATGACAGTAGTGCAATTGTGCAAATACAACTCATTCTAAATTACTTCTTAAATTCAGTAGTTCAAAAATATCATTAATAATTCATATTTATTCGGTGAATGTATACTTCATCCTTTTTACTTCATAAAAATAAAATAAAACCGATTTTTTTTCAAATTGGACTTATTAACGAAGACGTACTTTCAGTGTTGGAAAAACTACGTTTTCTCCATATTAAAATATTGCTTTAACTTCTGCTCTAAACAATTTTGAATTGTTACTTATAAAATAGTAAATCTAAAATATAACAGTCGTAATAAATCAGTAGCAGTAGAAATAGTTCTAAATAAAACAAACTACAAATGTGGTAGTAGCTTAAAAATATAAATAATTATATTGCTACTTTTGATAATGAAAAATCTTTGCTACTAGTTGATCGTTCTATTACTACCAAATAATTTTCAATATTAGAATAATAATATAGAATAATATTATAGAACATATTAGAATAAAATAAAAAAATTCGACAACAAAATATTAACTTACAATTAAAAATATCCCAACTGGTATAGGTTCAGCATAGAGGCCTTACTAAATGCATTATTTTATAGACACAAGTACATTCGCGCTTTGCAAAATCGTTTCAATTTTACATGCTTACTTAAAAAGGCCTGTAGATGGTGTTCCGTTGAATGCGTTTACAAGATTTCCAGTCAAATGATTTCTAAAATGTCCTTATAGGAAATTACATTAATAATCATAATGACTTATTCATTATAACTTATAAAAACTGTATAAAGCAAATTTTCATACAAAATTTAATACATAATCCTTTGATTAATATACATGAATCCTTTCAGTAGTGGATAGAGAGCCTTCCTAGAATATCTGAGAAATTAATATCGTATTTCCATAAAAGTAAATATGTATGTAGAAGGCCCATAAATCGAAGTCCTAGAGTTTTTTCGTTCAGCTTGTGTCGTTTTTCTAAATGACGTAATTTTTTTCGTATTTTAATAAAAATTTTATTTTTTATGCTACCAAATTTGATTTAATATTGCTACCAAAATTTAAGTAGCATTGCTACAAAATTTAAGTAGAACTGCTACCTAATTAAAGTAACAATGCTACCAAATTTTTGAATGATGAAAAATATAATATCATTTATTGCTACTTTAAGAACATATATACTGCCAATATTCGAAGTATTCAACTGGTACATTGAAATATTTAAATACCAGTGACTGTACAATTACTATCAAAATTTTTATTTTTTTTGCTACATCTACTGCTACCAAAATCTAAAGTTAACAGTAGTTATAGTAAATGATTTGCTGCTAGTTTTTCAACATTTTTAACTACAAAATTAATTTTCGTTACTACAGCTACTTGTAGTTTAGTTATTTAAACACTGCGGACTTTATGAACACAATAAAGTAAAGATCTCGAGATTGGAATGTGTATTAGAAACTTCAATGTTCCTTTTGTAGTGTGCACACCCACTTGTTTTTGATCTGGCAACGCCATTGAACTTTACCCTACAAACATTTTCTATTGCGGAAGTTACCCGTGTAAAACTTCCAAACGTGCTAAAAGCTCGCCAGCGATGTTGTGGAAGTATAAGAATTCTTGTCACCAGTCGGGAAGAACTGATGCCGAGCTGGGGAACGTCTAAGAGTAATGTGGAAGATAATTCTGGAAGACCCGCAGAAAAAACTTCTAGATGACTCTTGGAAGTAAGGTATTGCCAAAGACTCTTCTAGATGTGACTAGGAAGTCACTTCTTGAAGTGACTACCTAGTATCCTCTAGAAGTGTTCCTATCTTATCTTCTAGAAGATGAGTTTTCTCTTCTTCTAGAAAATGAGTTTTCTCTTCTTCTAGAACACGATTCTTCATGTTAAATTCAATATTTTATCCAGCTTAAAAAAATCTTTGTTATGTTTTATAATGGTTCCCAAAATATTTCATGTCTATCGATGGCCGTTCGTGAGCTGAACCGGTTACAAAAAAGTCCCTTTTTAGTTATTTTGTTTTAAATTATACAGCATTTCTTAAACAATATATACAGTATGTGGTATCATTTGAAAGGTTTTTTGAAGCCAAGTCTAGTGGTGCGCAAAATTTGCAAAATTGTGCATATATTTCATTTTTCTTAGTAAAAACCTAACAATTTTAAATATTTTGGAATATGACAATTATAAGCAAACGGTTATTTATGATTAATACATCATTGGGCGCGACTTTAAAATACCTTTTAAACGATACCCCGTATTGGATATTTTGTTTCAAAACAAACAAAAATTTAAAAAAATAATTCCAAAATACCTTTTTTTATTTTGGTCCAGCGGTCACTTAAAATATTTTGGGAATCATCATAAAACAAAGCAAGGTAAATTTTGGTAGGGTAACAAAAACACGTTTTTGCTTTCCATACAGAGTGAGTCGGTCTAATGTACATATGTATCAAAAATTTAGAATTATTACCTTATAATAAGATAATTTTCAGGGAATCTGTATTGATATTCCAACTGCTGACTGGTTTACTTCCAAAAATTGTAAAACGTTGGACTCTAAAATATTTTTGTAGTTCTTCATCAATTTTATTTCTAATCCATCAAATTGTAAGAGTTATATTATGGAACGCATTAATCCTTCAACGAAATAAAACAAGATAATCTTATAATTAATATTGAATATACATACTTTTGTATTTATTGAAATTACCAGTTATACTTTAGGAAGCAATAAAAAGAGGATTCTCTCATGTCAAATACATGTACCACTAAAGTTTAAACGGTCAGATCCATTTTTTACATTTTCTGCAAATAATCGACATTTTTAATGGAACCACGTGATGAAATAAGACATATATAACTTACCAGATCCCTTTTTTATATTTTAATTCGGTTAGAAATATTTTAATAGGGGGTAAAATATTAGCTACTACTTTCTAAAAAATTAAATAATTAAAAATTAATAAATTTATTTATTTATTTATTGTTCTGAATGAATAAAAACATTACCTTTCATGAACATTTTTTCAATGACTTGGAATTAAACCGTCTATAAAGATCTGAAATTACTAAGTCATGGATTATTTTTTATGTTATTTACAGTCACTAACGATAGAAACACCTTAACGACCCTAAACGGGATATTGCTTTTGACACTAATATTGCAATACTGTTTTTTGTTTGCTCTCTTCTAACACTTAAGTTCAATATCTTCGGAACGACATGCTAAATATAAAGAATATTGGTATCATATGATAGGTCATAGAAAGACCTGGTGTTAATAACTAAAAAAGTCCCTATAATTAGAAAAATTAAATCCAAAGCTATATGAAAATTAATAAAATTGTTTAAAACTATCTGTTTTCAATATTAAATATCTTATATGGGCAATTTCGTGTCGAGTGACCCAACTCGAAAAATAATTTATGTATAAAACAGTAGTATTAATTTCAATATAATGATTCCAGACCTAAACGCGCAAATAGTTTTAAAAATATTGAAAGTTAAGATTTAACTCAAATAAATCTAAATATGTTAAAAATGCAATGTTCATCAAATGAAAGTCGAAATGTACAACTTGAAAAAGTCTTTAAATGCTTATACCTCCTAAACTAATTAAGAGAGAGTCGAAATTTAATATGAACACATTTTTAATTAAACATATTAGACTTTTTTAAAAATAATGGAAATGGAAGCCGTTAAGAGTTGTTAACATATTCCTAAAATAGTATTTTAATATAACAACTTACTTTTTAATTTTATTTATATAATCCTTCCTTATACTTTTTGGTATATATTTAATACACTTCTCCAATTAAGAAAAACTTCTTAAATGTTTATTAACAGTTGATTTTTAACACAATACTGTCATATTGTTTTTTATTACTTAAGATTCACAATATTTTAATTACACTATTTTTCTATGAACATTAAATTCAATAACTCATTTAAGTTTTACGATGAATAATTAAAACTGAACATGACTAAACGAAACACAAAACATCACTGAACTTAGCAATATTTCTGCATTATTTATTTATTTTTTTTTTACGCTAAAAAATGGAGTATTTATATTTTTTGTTTTTGTACTCTTCTTACTATCATCCGGAAGTAACCTAAAAGTATACTTCCAGACGGCAAAAACTAGAACTCAATGTATTTGTTTTTGTAAAATGTGTGCTCTCGTCTGACAATTGTACAGTGACTACAATCCACACTTCCAGATGAATAAAATACAACATTAATGTGAACACTCTTCAAACTGTCTTCCAGAAGTGACATAAACATACAAATCAAGAAGATACAAATTAGGAAACAATGTATTTTGTTATTGTAAAATTTGTATCTTCTTGATTTGAATGTTTATGTCACTTCTGGAAGACAGTTTGAAGAGTGTTCATATTAATGTTGTATTTTATTTATCTGGAAGTGTGGATTTTAGTCACTTCTGGACGATTGTCAGACGAGAGCACACATTTTACAAAAACAAAATACATTGATTTCTAGTTTTCGCCGTCTGAAAGTATAGTTTTAGGTTACTTCCGGATGAAAGTAAGAAGAGTACAAAAACAAAAAAATATAAATACTCCATTTTTTAGTGTGAAAAAAATAAATAAATAATGCAGAAATTTTGCTAAGTTCAGTGATGTTTTGTGTTTTGTTCAGTCATGTTCAGTTTTAATTATTTATCGTAAAACTTAAATGAGTCATTGAATTTAATGTTCATAGAAAAATAGTGTAATTAAAATATTGTGAATCTTAAGTAATAAAAAACAATATGACAATGTTGTGTTAAAAATCAACTGTTAATAAACATTTAAGGTTTTCTTAATTGGCGAAGTGTATTAAATATATACCAAAAAGTATAAGGAAGGATTATATAAATAAAATTAAAAAGTAAGTTGTCATATTAAAATACTATTTTAGGAATATGTTAACAACTCTTAACGGCTTCCATTTCCATTATTTTTAAAAAATTCTAATATGTTTAATTAAAAATGTTTTTATATTAAATTTCGACTCTCTCTTAATTCGTTTAGGAGGTATAAGCATTTAAAGACTTTTTCAAGTTGTACATTTCGACTTTCATTTGATGAACATTGCATTTTTAACATATTTAGATTTATTTCAGTTAAATCTTAACTTTCAATATTTTTAAAACTATTTGCGCTTTTAAGTCTGGAATCATTATATTGAAATTAATACTACTGTTTTATACATAAAATATTTTTTGACTTGGGTCACTCGACACGAAATTGCCCATATAAGATATTTAATATTGAAATCAGATAGTTTTAAACCCACCTTTTTTAAATTAATACAATTTTATTAATTTTCATATAGCTTTGGATTTAATTATTCTAATTATAGGTACTTTTTTTTAGTTATTAACACCAGGTCTTTCTATGACCTATCATATGATACCAATATTCTTAATATTTAGCATGCCGTTCCCAAGATATTGAACCTAAGTGTTAGAAGAGAGCAAACAAAAAACAGTATTGCAATATTAGTGTCAAAAGCAATATCCCGTTTAGGGTCGTTAAGGCGTTTCTATCGTTAGTGACTGTAAATAACTTAAAATATAATCCATGACTTAGTAATTTCAGATCTTTATAGACGGTTTAATTCCAAGTCATTGAAAAAATGTTCATGAAAGGTAATGTTTTTATTTATTCAGAACAATAAATAAATTTATTAATTTTTAATTATTTAAATTTTTAGAAAGTACTTAGAAGCTAATATTGTACCCCCTATACTTCTAACCGAATTAAAATATAACAAGTAAGAGTGCTATATTCGGCCGTGCCGAATCTTATATACCCTTCACCATAGTGTATTTTAAACATAATTGATCTTACAGTCTTGTTAATAAAAACATTAAAAAAATTTGAGTCGATTTAAGCCGAATGATTCGGCGGCGGCTCAAGCAACTAAATATAGTTCGGCGGCTAAGCTCCGACTAGAAGCCGGTCGACTTCGACCTCTGATTCATTGCTGGTAAACATTGACGAGACGTAGATTTTGTTTTTGTTTATCGTAAAAAAAATTGTTTTCAAAAGCACTTGGGAAAAATTTGTGTTAGTTTTAAATTTCAAACTTACATTATTCGCATAAAAATTATTGTACAATAACTCACAATCTACTCTCATATAATTGAAAACGTTTTAAATACTTTTTTCTATTCATTAAAAAATATATTTGCAATACAAAAGGGAATATTATTTTATTTTAACAAAAAATGCAAATCATATTTTTTTGCTGTGTATTTTTTGTATGTTTGGATTCCAAACAAAACAAAAAAATACACAGCTGAATAAAACCAAATACATCTACACACACACATGTAAATCTTTTTCTATATTCAGTGTTGTTGTTGCTTTTATAACAATTTTTTGATGAAATTTTCAGAGGTTGTCTCGGATTTTTGTTCATATCTCCGTTATTTACCGACCGATTTTGCTGATTTTAAATAGCGATCTTCTCGAAAGCATTTCTAATAGAATTATTGAAGATTCGGATTTCGCCGATATCTGGGGTCCTATAAAAACTGATTTCAACAGACAGACAGACGGACATGGCTTAATCGACTCCGCTATCTATAAGGATCCAAAATATATATACTTTATAGGGTCGGAAAATTATATTATAGAAATTACAAACGGAATGACAAACTTATATATACCCTTCTCACGAAGGTGAAAGGTATAAAAAAGGGATCTGGTAAGTTATATATGTCTTATTTCATCACGTGGTTCCATTAAAAATGTCGATTATTTGCAGAAAATGTAAAAAATGGATCTGACCGTTTAAATTTTGGTGGTAAATGTATTTGACATGAGAGAATCCTATTTTTATTGCTTCCTAAAGTATAAATGGTAATATCAATAAATACAAAAGTATGTATATTCAATATTAATTATAAGATTATCTTGTTTTATTTCGTTGAAGGATTAATGCGTTCCATAATATAACTCTTACAATTTGATGGATTAGAAATAAAATTGATGAAGAACTACAAAAATATTTTAAAGTCCAACGTTTTACAATTTTTGGAAGTATACCAGTCAGCAGTTGGAATATTAATACGGATTCCCTGAAAATTATCTTATTATAAGGTAATAATTCTAAATTTTTGATACATATGTACATTAGACCGACTCACTCTGTATGGAAAGCAAAAACGTGTTTTTGTTACCCCTCCCTAAATTTACCTTGCTTTGTTTTATGATGATTCCCAAAATATTTTAAGTGACCGCTGGACCAAATTAAAAAAAAGGTATTTTGGAATTATTTTTTTTAAATTTTTGTTTGTTTTGAAACAAAATATCCAATACGGGGTATCGTTTAAAAGGTATTTTAAAGTCGCGTCCAATGATGTATTAATCATAAATAACCATTTGCTTATAATTGTCACATTCCAAAATATTTAAAATTGTTAGGTTTTTACTAAGAAAAATGAAATATATGCACAATTTTGCAAATTTTGCGCACCACTAGAATTGGCTTCAAAAAACCTTTCAAATGATACCACATACTATATATATTGTTTAAGAAATGCTTAAGCTGGATAAAATATTGAATTTAACATGAAGAATAGTGTTCCCATACGACATTTTCTTTAAAACTGTCCAGCTCACGAATGGACAATAATTAACCGAAAATATTTTGGGTAACATCATATTACATAACAGCGAAGAGAGTCGGTCTAATGAACATATATTATTTTTTTAGATTAGATTGTTAAATCAATTATATTTTCTACTATTTTAATTTCAATTAATTCAATAAAAACTATAAAATTTCATTTTATTTAGATTTTTTTATAGATTTTATTTTGGTTAGTATACAAGTAGAAGAAGAGAAAACTCATCTTCTAGAAGACGAGAATACTCATCTTCTAGAAGAAGAGAATACTCATCTTCAAGAAGAAGAGAATACTCTTCTTCTAGAAGAAGAGAAAACTCATCTTCTAGAAGATAAGATAGGAACACTTCTAGAGGATACTAGGTAGTCACTTCACGAAGTGACTTCCTAGTCACATCTAGAAGAGTCTTTGGCAATACCTTACTTCCAAGAGTCATCTAGAAGTTTCTTCTGCGGGTCTTCCAGAAGTATCTTCCAAGTTACTCTTAGACGTTCCCCAGCTCGTCATCAGTTCTTCCCGACTGGTGACAAGCATTCTTATACTTCCGCAACATCGCTGGCGAGCTTTTAGCACGTTTGGAAGTTTCACACGGGTAACTTCCGCAATAGAAAATGTCTGTAGGGTATACCCGTGAACTTAACAAACTTTCTGGCAAACTTTTTTGTTGAGAAATATGTGCAGACGAAAATTGAGTGTTTTCGGCTTTGCAGACATAATTTTCAGTGCTGCCAAGTTATTGTACATACATTTAGTACAAAATTTATATATAATTATGTGGTGTATATCAATTTACACTGAATATCCACTCTTCTTCTTATTTTGAACGTGGGATAGGATTTTCGGCATTTAACAAACTTTTCATATATTTTTAAAAAAATTTAAATGTGAAATAAAATTTTTTAAAACAAAAACTAATAATTATTAATTTTAATCAAAAATAAAAACCAAAAAGTAATATTTGATTTTAATTTTGTTATTGTTCAAAATAACTTATAATTGTTAAAAATAATAAGAAAAAAATATTTTTTGCTCATAAGGGTCCAATTTTTACTTTGTGCCAAAAATCGAAATATGGGGACCTATAGAGAGAGGTCCGGCCTACATTTCCTCATATTTAGTTTCCATGTTTACAGATAGGCCACCGAACAAAATTTTCAAAAAACTATTTCCTCATATTTAGTGTTCATGTTTACAGATAGGCCTCCGAACTAAATTTTCAAAAAACTATTTTTGACAAAATCATCCAATTAGTTTTTGGACCATAGGGTCCAATTTTTTACTTTGTGTCAAAAATCGAAATATGGGACCTCATATTTAGTTTCCATGTTTACAGATAGGCTTCCGAACAAAATTTTCAAAAAACTATTTTTTGACAAAATCACTCAATTAGTTTTTGGACCATAGGGTCCAATTTTTACTTTGTGCCAAAAATCGAAATATGAGGACCTATAGAGAGAGGTCCGGCCTATATTTCCTCATATTTAGATATTTTATCTCAAAACATAAAACACGTCTTTTTGTTATTTTTTCTGCACCAATGCAAAATGAAAAAAGTACTTTTTTAATTTTGTATACTAAAATGTACAACTTCTCAGTTTTAATTGAAATGAAATGTCAAAGAATAAAAAATATTTTTTTGTTTGCAAAATGTAAATTATTTTCGGAGTTTTAAATTAATGAAAAGTGTTGCAAAAAATAATACACATTAAGTTTAAGTGATAAGAAAAACTAATAAGTGCTAATATCCTCGCAGTTTTGCGAATAAAATTTGAAGTTTAGTGAGCGCGTTTAGTTCTCACAAGTTTGTTTCAATCTCTCAGAGCTCGTCTGTGTGAAGAGAATAAAAACTTTTTTTTTTTTTTTGAAAACCGCTTTAGTTTCGCCCAAACCCAGCGGTAAACGAAACAAAGTACTTAGATAATATGTGATGACATGAGTATGATACTCTAAGCGAGCAATCTAAATACTTAGAGTGCAATCTATGCGTAATCCAAGATATCATCAACTTAAATTATAACTTAGGTTACGATTTAAGCAGGGAGTCAGCTGATTTTTTTAATGTTGTTTTTATTTTAAAAAAATCAATAATAAAGAAACGATTCTTTTTTGTTGTATACATAAAAGAAATGGAAAACAAAATAAATGTTTATGTTCAAAGAAGTTTTGTATTAGAAGTGACGTGTTTTTTAAAAGGTGAAAATATTTAATAAAAAATGGAAGGTTTTTCGTTCAGAAATTTAAGGCGTTTGGTAAATAAGAAAAAATAAGGGACAATAGAAAAAAGGGAATGAAAATAATACAAGTGTTAATAATAAAATTAACAATCCCGGTGATACCATTCAATGTGAATGATTTAAATATTAATTTCTTTAAAACTCAATCGACTAACTCCTCGTCCATAACGGAAAAATTAAGTGCCTAGTACAACAAATATAATCCAGGGAGAAAGTGTTGTGACGAATTATTAAAAATACTAAAATCCGAAAATAGATAGATTATTGAATAAAGATGTATATCTGTCATTTAATTATGATGGATTGAATGGCAAGAGGGGGTTAAAAGAGTTCCAGTCGCACAGTGGTATAGGAAAAAAGAGGGAAATAATTCGGTAACTTCTAAACGGTTAATCCGATTTTAATGAAATTTGGTATGCACAAAGAGGAGGTGTTGTAGAGTTTGGACCTTATAGGCCCTTTTTTATTTAGTTTTTGCGAAGATACAAATTTTTCAAATTGCAATAAAAATTTTATTTATGAATATTTTTTGATGAAATTTTTTTATTTTTTTTACTCAAAATCCGAAATTAAATAAAAATTTCGAATTTTCTTATTAGAAATCCCAGAATTCCCAAAAAAGTTTTAAAAAATTTGGTTTTTTGCCTATTATATCCATACCAGGGGCGTTGTTATCGAAACCCGTTCAAAATGATTAAGAACATATTGGGTCATATAAAACAGGTCACTATAATTTGATATCGACTATGCGATTTGAGAATTTTTGCTCAAAATTGAATTTTCCATAAAAAATAGGGTTTTTTGGATGGACCTGGTCCCCTCGGTATCAAAAATTTTTAGGTTTTGTTTCATTTATCGTATTTTATGTAATGTCAGCTTTCCAAAAAGTATAAATTCTGTATACATCTTCTTAGAAACTCTTTAGATAACTTAAAAAGAAAAAGATACTTTTTTCCCAAAAAAATGGCAAAAAATCGCCTTTATTTATTTTTTTAAATTAAAATGTCTAATTCTTTAACAGCTTGATATATAAACTTGTAGTTAAGCGAATAAAAAAAGGCGAAAATCGAACTCAACTGAAGATATAGGATCGTTTTAAAAATTTAACATAGCCGAGGTGTCCGTTTAAAAGTTACCGAATTATTTCCCTCTTTTTTTTCTATACCATTGTGAGTCGCTGCATGATATAATTTACGGTAAGTTTATTT
This sequence comes from Lucilia cuprina, assembly GCF_022045245.1. Lineage (NCBI taxonomy): Eukaryota > Metazoa > Arthropoda > Insecta > Diptera > Calliphoridae > Lucilia > Lucilia cuprina. The sequence goes on from NC_060950.1 coordinate 42,099,703, forward strand.
TACACTTCCTCATTTAAATATATTCTAGTAATTTCCTATTTTCCTTTACAGAAGCTCTAAAGGAAGATGGCTATACCATTCAAGTATTTAAAAAGGAAATGCAACAGTGTTTCAAAATTTATAAGAATAGATTTTTTTCAAAAAAATCCAGAGAAAAAAAGCAAAATTAATATTAAAAACACTAAATGTCCATATCTATTTTTCTTTTTTCTTATCAATTGGATTTTGGATTACATGCAATTTGGATTGGATTACATACTTTTCCATTGAATTTTATTTGAATTGAATTTATAAACATTTTCATAATTCTTATTTATTTTTAAATTAATAAAAAATATATAACAAATTATTTTTATTAATAATTCAGTATGCATAGTACCACATGTAACTTACAAATGCAAATAGAGCAGTAATCTACATACATTACATTATTATTTGCAAGCTTTTATAGGCGTCTCATTAACTTCGCCTAAAACTCCACAGTATGAGGCAGCCTAGGACACTTTTATGTTAAATCTAAGTGGAAGAATAAGTGAAAGCATCACCACTGACTGCCACGAAATACTGCTTAGATAAGCGAGTACAACCGCTGGGAAGTTAATTAACAAAGTAGCGACATCTCTTGTTGTACAACAACATCTACAACAAACACATGTATTTTGTTTTTGGAATAATTCAAGAATGTGTCAAAATAAAATTTAACAAAATTTCCTTTAACAACAATGTGAACAAAACATAAATAAAAAATATTACTTTTAAGTTGAAAATATTAAGGATTTAATTATATTATTATATATTATAAAATTTATAACACTTTTAAACAACTTTAAAACCACTTTTAATTCACTTTTTCAACTTTTCACAAATTTTAACAAATAGCAAAAAAAAAAAAAATAGTCAGCTGTTCAAGTGATGCTACTTTATTAATTTACTTTGGTTTCGCCTATATGTACTACTATATGCTCCAAGACATTTAACATTCTCTACAAACTGAATACTATCATCGTCAATCATAATAGACAGATTAACATCAGTTCTAGGTGACTTAAAAATCATCGCCTTGGTCTTCTCACGATTAATACATAGTCCACAACTTGACATCCAACTTGAAACAGAAGAATACCCTATTAACTAAACACTCCACTCAGCAAACTGACATTCTCCTGCAAATAGTAATTGAATATCATCAGCAAAAATTAACAATTGACAAGAAAGTACCTCAACAGTTAACATAAGATCATTCATATACAATAAAAATAATAAGGGACCAATAACACAGCGTTCCGCAACGCCACTTGTGACCAAAGAACATACAGAAAGATAGAAAATAACAATTTACAAACAGTTAAAGAAAATTTAAAGAAATTGCATAGTTTTTGTATTAACATTGAATGAATTAGACGATCAAACACTTTAGACCCTTGATCAGCAAAGAGCTTTGTTAAGAGCTTTCTTGTACCCTTAATTTTAAACGCATAGGTGCTTACACATGTATAAAAAGCAATAAAACCAGTAAGAGAAGAGCGCCACTAAAACAGCCAAATCATTCCAATCCATAATTTGACGTATATAATCTGTCAGACCTAATAAAAGTGAAGTGGTATTATAACCACGACGAAAACCAGTTTGATAGGTATTAATCAAATTGCTGTTATCTAAATATTCTAGCATTTGTGTTTTCATAACATGTTCTACAATCTTAGATAATATAGGAACTATAGATATAGGTCTAAAACTACATTCATTTCCATTTTTATTAATAGGAACCACCTTAGCGACCTTCCAATTCATAGGAAATACAGAATAAGTTAAAATGTTATTCACAAGATAAAATAATGTTTGAGTAAAAGGAATAATAATCTTAAAGAACTTTATAGGCAAACCATCGGGACCAGATGCATTCGATTTTATGCAACAAAACAAACTTTTTTTAAATGTTACTATGGCCGTATATATAAAATGATATATAACTGCTATATAGAATTTTAAGTAAGAAGTGTAGAAATCGAATGGCATACACTTTTTTTGTAGATTTCATCGTTCTATGGTGTGTACTACAACAACAAACGTTTTTTTTTTACAAAAAATGTTACTATGGTCGTACATATAAAATGATATATAACTGCTATCGGACGATCTTGTGCACAGAAGAGCCGATTTCACACAGAGTCGGACTACCTAAAATACTTTGTTTGATTTTTATGTAAAATCTTGGGATACTTGTTGGAGCTAAACATTTGGTTCTAGCGAACAGGATTTTTGGATCTTGATATCAATAAAGGATCTTTTTTGACACATTCAACTCTATTCCTACAATACAGTCCACAGGAGATATACTAATGATTTATTTATTTCAACGAAATAAGGTACGTAAATATATGTATTTCAGTTGTGAGCAAGTAACAAAATTCGTTTCTTTTGTTTCGCAAACACACACATTTTTTTGTGAATTTTTGTTTTATTTTTATACCCACCATCAAAAAAGATGGGTGGGATATTGATTTTGTCATTCCGTTTGTAACACATCGAAATATTGGTCATAGACCCACAAAAATATATGTATATATTCTGGGAACATATTCTAAGACTGTTGAAATCACGATAGCAACCACAAGTATACGTTTTAGTGACTTCTGTATGAGAGTTGGGTGAAAACACACATTTTACAATAACAAAATACATTGTTTCCTAATTTGTATCTTCTTGATTTGTATGTTTATGTCACTTCTGGAAGACAGTTTGAAGAGTGTTCACATTAATGTTTTTATTTTATTTATCTGGAAGTGTGGATTGTAGTCACTTCTGTACAATTGTCAGACGAGAGCACACATTTTACAAAAACAAAATACATTGATTTCTAGTTTTCGCCGTCTGGAAGTATACTTTTAGGTTACTTCCGGATGAAAGTAAGAAGAGTACAAAAACAAAAAAATATAAATACTCTATTTTTTAGCGTGAAAAAAATAAATAAATAATGCAGAAATTTTGCTAAGTTTAGTGATGTTTTGTGTTTCGTTCAGTCATGTTCAGTTTTAATTATTCATCGTATTAAAATAAAAAACAATATGACAGTGTTGTGTTAAAAATCAACTGTTAATAAACATTTAAGAAGTTTTTCTTAATTGGCGAAGTGTATTAAATATATACCAAAAAGTATAAGGAAGGATTATATAAATAAAATTAAAAAGTAAGTTGTTATATTAAAATACTATTTTAGGAATATGTTAACAACTCTTAACGGCTTCCATTTCCATTATTTTTAAAAATGTCTAATATGTTTAATTAAAAATGTTTTCATATTAAATTTCGACTCTCTCTTAATTAGTTTAGGAGGTATAAGCATTTAAAGACTTTTTCAAGTTGTACATTTCGACTTTCATTTGATGAACATTGCATTTTTAACATATTTAGATTTATTTGGGTTAAATCTTAACTTTCAGAATTTTTAAAACTATTTGCGCGTTTAGGTCTGGAATCATTATATTGAAATTAATACTACTGTTTTATACATAAATTATTTTTTGACTTGGGTCACTCGACACGAAATTGCCCATATAAGATATTTAATATTGAAAACAGATAGTTTTAAACAATTTTATTAATTTTCATACAGCTTTGGATTTAATTATTCTAATTATAGGTACTTTTTTAGTTATTAACACCAGGTCTTTCTATGACCTATCATATGATACCAATATTCTTAATATTTAGCATGCCATTCCCAAGATATTGGACCTAAGTATTAGAAGAGAACAAACAAAAAACAGTATTGCAATATTAGTGTCAAAAGCAATATCCCGTTTAGGGTCGTTAAGGCGTTTCTATCGTTAGTGACTGTAAATAACTTAAAATATAATCCATGACTTAGTAATTTCAGATCTTTATAGACGGTTTAATTCCAAGTCATTGAAAAAATGTTCATGAAAGGTAATGTTTTTATTTATTCAGAACAATAAATAAATAAATTTATTAATTTTTAATTATTTAATTTTTTAGAAAGTAGTAGCTAATATTGTACCCCCTATTAAAATACTTCTAACCGAATTAAAATATAAAAAAGGGATCTGGTAAGTTATATATGTCTTATTTCATCACGTGGTCCATTAAAAATGTCGTTTATTTGCAGAAAATGTAAAAAATGGATCTGACCGTTTAAACTTTGGTGGTAAATGTATTGGACATGAGAGAATCCTATTTTTATTGCTTCCTAAAGTATAACTGGTAATTTCAATAAATACAAAAGTATGTATATTCAATATTAATTATAAGATTATTTTGATTTATTTCGTTGAAGGATTAATGCGTTCCATAATATAACTCATACAATTTGATGGATTAATCATAAAATTGATGAAGAACTACAAAAATATTTTAGAGTCCAACGTTTTGCAATTTTTGGAAGTATACCAGTCAGCAGTTGGAATATTAATACAGATTCCCGGAAAATTATCTTATTATAAGGTAATAATTCTAAATTTTTGATACATATGTACATTAGACCGACTCACTCTGTATGGGAGCAAAAACGTGTTTTTGTTACCCTCCCAAAATTTACCTTGCTTTGTTTTATGATGATTCCCAAAATATTTTAAGTGACCGCTGGACCAAATTAAAAAAAGGTATTTTGGAATTATTTTTTTTAAATTTTTGTTTGTTTTGAAACAAAATACCCAATACGGGGTATCGTTTAAAGGTATTTTAAAGTCGCGTCCAATGATGTATTAATCATAAATAACCATTTGCTTATAATTGTCATATTCCAAAATATTTAAAATTGTTAGGTTTTTACTAAGAAAAATGAAATATATGCACAATTTTGCAAATTTTGCGCACCACTAGACTTGGCTTCAAAAACTTTTCAATTGTTTATGAAATGCTGTATAATTTAAAACAAAATAACTAAAAAGGGACTCTTTTGTAACCGCTTCAGCTCACGAACGACCATCGATAGACTAGAAATATTTTGGGAACCATTATAAAACATAACAAAGATTTTTTTAAGCTGGATAAAATATTGAATTTAACATGAAGAATCGTGTTCCCATACGATATTTTCTTTAAAACTGTCCAGCTCACAAATGGACAACACTTAACCGAAAATATTTTGGGTAACATCATATTACAGCGAATATTATGAGGGGGGTAATTCAAGCACCTTTTTTTGTGAGTCGGTCTAATGTACACATATTACTTTTTTAGATTAAGGAGTGAGATCGAAAAATTCTTAACATACATATATGTTTATAAAAAAGAAACCACTAAACTTACAGCTTTATTTTTTTTTTATTTGATTCAAATTATTATTACAATTTACAAAAAAAAAATATTTTTATAGTTTTAATCACTAGTGATGAAATTTTGAACCCTTTTCGGAAACCCTTCCATTAACGTTTTTATAGTGCTTTCTGTCACTTTGCTCGAACATGTAGTCCATCTCCGTTTAAAATCTACCACACTTTTGGACACCTTTTTTGTACTCTTCAATTCTCTTTTAACAAGAGCGCAATATCTCTCCACTGGCCTTAGCTCCGGGCAGTTTGGAGGATTTGCCTCTCTTGGTACAAATACCACATTATTGTTCTTGTACCACTCAAGGGCTTGTTTACCATAGTGACAGGATGCCAAGTCTGACCAAAAATAAGTGGACACATTATGAAGTCTTATGAATGGAAGCAGCCTTTTTTGTAAACATTCCTTGATGTAAATTTCGGTATTTATAGAGCCCGTTGTAACAAATGATTGGCTTCTTTTGCCGCAACTGCATATTGCTTGCCATACCAAGAACATTCTGGGAAATTTTGTCTGCTTTTGGGTCCTAAACTTTTCTTCAACATTCCCTCGAGCATCAGCAACATAAAACTTTTGACCTGGAAGTTGCGAAAAATCTGCCAGAACATACGTTTCGTCATCCATTATGCAGCAAGAATATTTTTTTTTATAAAACTTGACTTCAATTTCCGTGCTGTTTTTGGCCTCTAAATTTTTAGCAGCGTTCCTGTCAGGAACTTTTTGAGCCTTGTATGTTTTTAAACCTGCATTAGCTTTAACTTTTCGTACCAAATAGTCCGAGCACTGAGCTAACCGAGCTGCTTTCCTACCGGATGTGTTGGGAGCTCTTTTGAAAATGCGTTCTATTTTTTTGGCTTTAGAAACATCATGTGGACCATTCCTTCTACCTGAACCAGGCTTTCTATCAACTGACAAGTTCTCCCGGTACTGTTTAATAACATTGGAAACAGTTTGACGGCAGACCTTTGTATGCTTGGCCAACTTTTTGTAAGACCAAGTTGGGTTTAGTTGAAAATATTTAATAATTTCAGTACGCACTTTTTTCTGGTCACTTCTTTTAATCAGATAAACAAAAAAATTAATATAATTGACATTACACATAATAACTGACATGTTTTTCAAAGGTAACTTGATCAAAAAAAATATCAAATAATACTTTGGTTGAAAAATGTAATGAAAAATGTGTGTTAAGAATTTTTCGATCTCACTCCTTAGTTGTTAAGTTAATTATATTTTCTACTATTTTAATTTCAATTAATTCAATAAAAACTATAAAATTTCATTTTATTTGGATTTATTTTTATAGATTTTATTTTGGTGAGTATACAAATAGAAGAAGAGAAAACCCATCTTCTAGAAGACGAGAATACTCATCTTCTAGAAGAAGAGAATACTCATCTTCAAGAAGAAGAGAAAACTCATCTTCTAGAAGAAGATGAGTTTCTAGATAAGATAGGAACACTCTAGAAGTGTTCCTATCTTATCTTCTAGAAGATAAGATAGGAACACTTCTAGAGGATACTAGGTAGTCACTTCAAGAAGTGACTTCCTAGTCACATCTAGAAGAGTCTTTGGTAATACCTTACTTCCAAGAGTCATCTAGAAGTTTCTTCTGCGGGTCTTCCAGAAGTATCTTCCAAGTTACTCTTAGACGTTCCCCAGCTCGGCATCAGTTCTTCCCGACTGGTGACAAGAATTCTTATACTTCCGCAACATCGCTGGCGAGCTTTTTGCACGTTTGGAAGTTTCACACGGGTAACTTCCGCAATAGAAAATGTTTGTAGAGATGCTACCATAGACTACCATAGTTTTATTTGTGTGGGTTAAGCAGCAGAGAACAGAATTCAATTCAAAATAAAAGTATACTAATAAAATGACTGCATTTTATAAAGTATATGCAAACTGTCAAATATTTATTATGGATTTTGACAGCCAGCTTATATCAAAGTCTATATAAAAAACTATCAACTGTTATCTCGTGTTCTCCTACATTAATTCGGGTTTTTCAACATTTTGTTGTTGTATTTCTGTGTATATTTCAAAAAAAAGTCGCGCACAGACCTTACTTCGACAAGTGCTGACCTGACCAGCTACTGATTTGATTTTGTTTTTTAAGTTGAGAGCAAACCAACGTTATAAAAAGAAGAAATAAAACCTATAGTGTATTTGTATCAACTTAGCGTCAGCAGAATTTTCTTACCTATGAAATGGCAATATTGAGTTCCTCTGCCTTAGAGATTCAGAGTGAAGAGTTAAAAACATTTTGAAAAAAATTTAAACGACTTACAACGTATGTCTTAGTACTTAAAAAACTAGTAAATTTTAAATGGTGAGGTGGTGGAGGATCCACCTATGAAAAAATGGATAAATTCAAATCAACTTTGAAAAGTAGTGAATCTCCAACGAACTCCGGTAATTCAGAGCTTAATCTGACTCTACCTCTTTGTAATATCGATCAATTTCCAGGTGACTATGTTTCTTGGCACGCTTTTAGGAGTTTATTTACAGCAATTTTTATTAATAGCCCGTGGCTTAGAAATATAAATTGCAATACCATTTATAACGAAAACCCTAGGGTGAAGCAAAATAAATCTTTTCTAAATATCCACTTGTTAACGCAAGTTTTGAGGTAGACTGGCGCGATTTAAAGGAAGCTATTTTTGATCTTCCTTTCCTTGACAAGGAAGCTATAACAGCATTCAAAACATTATAACGCGGAATTAATAGTTGTCTTAAGGCCCTTTCTTTTTATAAAGTGCCGTCTGCCTATATCTAAGGTTATTTTGTGGTAACGTGGTGTTAAAAACAAAACTGTTTTGTCCACATGGAAAGAATTCGATGTCTTTCTGTCAGAAAAAATTCAAACATTGCATTGTGTTCATAATCTTAAAGGTACGAACTCGACTGACGTCTCTTCTGTTCTTTCTAATAGTTCAACTTCTACTAATCTTCCATGTATCTTATGCCCTAATCAGTTTTACTATTTACGAAATTGTTGTCGATTTTAAAATCTTTCTGAATGCTAAGGTTCTACGAACCACTAACTCCCACACTTGACAATCAGTATTGGTACAGAATGATCTTTTTTTCTGAACGTTTACGATAAATATTAAAACTTCCCATTCATTCTGCAAATTCTAACGTTTCTGGCGTTAATAATATAGTTTTTGGAGTTACTTAATTTTGTCCTTTGGTAATTAGTTTAGATTTTAATTCTGCAGTAAAACTATCAACGCATTTGTTTTACCAGAAATAACATTAAATTTGCCTTCGATTGTTAATGTCAATATTGAAAAAATATAGCCAAATCTTTGTTTGGCTGATTCTAATCTTTTTACTGGTAGGACTGTAGATATTCCTATTATTAGTATCAGTATTTGTACAGAAAACTATATTTGGTTGGATATTGACAGGTCCAGCTAATCCTAGGGAGTTTTAAGCATATATCGACAATTTAACGTATTCTACGTGGTCTAACGCTTTTTTACGTTTAATTTATTATCACTTTAAAATGCTCACAGAAATATATTTATGTTCCTACTACCTTATTTATGTTTTTACCTTCTTATTTATAATTTTTATATATGTAAAAAATTATAAATAAGAAAGGGGAGTAGGGGAAAATATGGGCCTATTCTTATAAATGTTGGTAGAGTAATTTATGTCTACTTCAAAGTTATTTATGTAGAATTTTAAAGTTTTATTAGTGTATTCAACTCATTTTCTAAAGGGAGTTTGTAGGGGGGCTAGGGTCAATTGAGGCCCGATCATTATAAAAATCGGTAATATCATTAAAAGTTCTATAAAACTAAGTTTTGTCGACTTTTGTTGGCATAATAGAACATTTAACTTAAAAGACCTATTCGGGGGGTTAGGTTGTATAAGGCATTACAAACATCAGCACAAACCCAATATACCCTCCCCACTAATGTGGTGTAGGGTATAAAAAGTACAATTTGGCCACTAATGGCCTCTAAGCGACCATATCCCAAAGATACTCTGAAATCTTCTCTATAGCACCAAAATTTAAATGTTTGCCTCTTTTTGCCACTTTTCCAACACCCCATAATATAAAAATATTTAAATATTATTTAAAAACTCGAAATAAATTTATTTAAATAATCAGTAAAATAGTTAAAATTAATAAAATAATAACGACGTTGTATTGACTGATGCTTTATTAGTCTTATATTCATGTAAATATGTAAATGAAGAATATTAGCCAGAATCTGTTTGTAGGAAAATAAAACTTCATTAGAGTTTGGTATCATTTGAAAGGTTTTGAAATGACGTACACGGGAATATAAACCACTTATTATCACCATACATATAATGAGACTGGTAGACCGGAGGTGGTGGGTTTGATTCCCACCTGAAGAACTGGTTAATGAATGCACAATAGGCCCTATAAAGGCCTAGATGTACACATTTCTTCGGATTTCAAACTAACTAAATAAATGTCACAAAATACGGATCCCTGGAAGAACTTTGCTTTAGAAAATTTTAAAAACTTTAATTAATTTATTAATATTAAATATATTAAATTAATATTAAATATTAATATTAAAATGCTTATAAAATTGAAATTTTTGCCAGAACATAATAAATAATTTTTTAAATTATTTTTCATACCCAATTTTATCCTATCTATGTTGTATCTCATTATTGTTAAATTTGTTCTAGAAATAAGTATGGCACATTATCATTTTTTTATTTTATTCACTTATAAGTGTTTTTTTATACTTTGATTATAGATTCAGAGCCTTATTCATAAGCGAATTTTTGTTTTATAAGGTTATATATTAGGTTATATATAAAAATGTTATAAATTTATTTCAAAAATAAAATTTTAGAAAATTTTGTTTTAAATGTTTTTCATAAAGTTCAACGTTATCTTTTTTATTTCATATCTAGAGGACTCCATCCATCCATACCTATAATGTTAGTAATTTTTTTAGTTTCCTATGTCATTAGGAGGGGCTTAAAATAAACTAAAATGCTATAAAATAAAAATTTGAAGCGACTCTTTTTCCTCCGCAATCCTATTACGTCAGGATTTGACCTAGGTATTTTACTATATCTATGCCAAGTTTCTGCTTTCTAGCCCATCTGTTGGCTTCAACAGGCTCTGGATAGACAAAAAAGGGGAACAAACATTAAAAGAAATTTTATATATAGATCTTGAGAATCTTGTTGGAGCTGAACAAATCACATTGACAACAAACACATACAGGAAGATACTGTGAAAATTTCAGGAAAATCAGTTCAGTCGTATAGCAGTCTGTGAAATCCAAACAAACATACACACAAATGCACTTTCATTTTTACATATAGAATATAGATATACGTTCATAGATATACGACCAATATTACGTTGTGTTACAAAAGGAATGACAAAATTAATATATCCCCCATTTTTTCGTCAAAAAATAAAATTGTTTATTAATAAAATTTATTACTTTAATAAGTTAAACTTCATCAGCGAAAACATCCAATTTTCAAACTGTTTTCAACAACAAAGCTAGAGTCTATTATTACTATTTTTTAATATAATTTTCCAAAAATTTTATATTTACAGTACAAACATAATTTTATTTATCTAAAATAAAAATAAGCATTTAAACCTAGTGTTATACGCTATAGATATACATTTATATTTAACAAATTATTGTAGAAAGTTGTATTAATATTACAAATGTAACAAAATTTTTCATTTGTAATATATAAATTGTACATGTTGTAAAAAAATTGATTTTTTTATACTAAAAATCAAAACTAATAATATATAATAGTATGTGTTGTGTTGTAAAACAGTTTAACAGTTCAATTTTTATTTTAATATTAATTATCACTGTATTCTTCATCTTCGTCTGATGAGACCATCTTACGTTTCTTACGCTTACTTCGATGAGATTGTTTGCGTATAGCTGATGTTTTAGAAGAAGTAGTTGTTTTTGTGTTTCGTGTTGAAGGTGTAGTTGGAATATCCTGAAATAAGAGAATAGAGTTTGTTAATAATAATATAATTTGTTATATCATTCAATTAATTCAAGTACAATTGTAAGTAAGTACCTATGTCCAAATTTTGATTTCTATAGAATAAGTTTATGCTATAGGCGCAATTGGGACGAACTCGAATTTTTCGAAACGAATTTTTGTGGTCAGATATAGAACACATTAAAATATATAAAAATACGCAGTCTAACGAAATGTGCGATAGGTTTATTTCGATTTTATACGCAGATGAAGGACGAATAAATTCGTTAAGCTTGACCTTATTTCATTTTAGATTCAGTCTTTTTTGTAAATTTTGTTTTATTTTATGTTTATTTAAAACAATTTTTGTAAACGTTGTTTTGTTTCATTATTCAAAAGAAAAATATATTAAATATGTATATTAGAGTTCTCCAAAAAAAACTAAGTTTCGAATTTTCGAGTTTTGTCATTAAATAATTTGTTTTGTATTTTATTGTCAAAGAATCGTAATGTACGCAGAATTAGCGTTACATAAAGATAAAAAAACACAAAAATTGGTTGATATTGTAAAAGTTATTAAAAATTCCCCAGGCCATTACCGTGTCTCAGAGCACTTGAATTCGAAATGTGATAAAAAATAAACATATTTTTGAAAATATTCTAATAAAACAATTGTGTAACTTAAAATACACCTGTAGTTACTTGAATATGAGTTTTTGTTCTTATAGAATAACGTAAATCGTTCTCAGCTATGGTCGAAAAATTTTGATATTTTTAACGGTCGTTTCAAAATTCAAATTTTAGTTTTTTTGATACTTTGTTAAACAAATTTCAATATTTTTGGGAGAACTCATAGGGATTTATGGACAACAGATTAGGGAATAAAACAGCAAAAAAATTAGGTCAATACCTCTTATAGTTTGCCTGCAACTGCAATTTGAATTCAGCGGATTTCGAGAAAAACACATTTTTATGTAATATTTTGCAAAATTAGCCTTTTTATTATATTGTTGTGTATTTTAAATGGAACCTTTTGTGAATTTATTAGTCCACATATTTCTGAATAAAAATCAAAATTTTGTGCAATTTGGACGCCATTAACCCATAAACTTTAAAGGTCAAAGGTCAAATTTTGTAATATTTACAATTTTTGGTAGATATTAGTCGAAATTGTTTCTAATTTTAGGCAGATTATCACAAAACTTAAGAAATTTATTTATTAACAACCGATATTTACAATAATAGTGAAAAAAAATTAATTAACCCTTAAAGGCCTTGGGATCAAAATGACCCGATGTTTTAAAAACATGCCAATTTGGACATATTTCAATAAAACCCGTTTGCAATGCAAAATGCAAAACAAATTGTTTAATGACAAAACTTTTGTGGAAACCGAAAAAAATTGCATATTTTCACCGTGTAAATGCATCAGAGCCGTTGCGGCACCAGTTAACGTAATCCTATTGACGTAATTTTTTACACGACTTATTTTTATAACCCATAGAACAATTCCTTCCTTTTTTCCTTCATTCAAGGTTGGAGCACTCTAATGTATATGTATAAAATTTTTGTGAATTTTTTAAATTAAATATTATTTGAATGAGAAATATGGTCACTACAATCAGTATGTAAACAAAAATTAAAAATATGATTTAATATTGAATTTATATAGCAAAAGTGCAGTGAAATTAAAGGAAAAATTGAAGATTTTAAAATAATTTGCAGTGCGTAAATGTTTATAGTGTTCCATGTGACGAATCTACGCAATCAATTTTCGTCAAGCCATTAGCAGTCTTGAACGAAATTCGTAATTCGTCCCATTACTGCGTACAAAATTACTTAGAAAAAGAGTAAGAGATAAATAAATTCTTAAGCAACGATTATTTCAAAAATTCAATGTTAAAAAATTTAAAAACATACAGGAACACATTGTGAGAATTTCAAGAATTTCGTTTAGGCGGCTATAGACTTCAAACAAACATGCATACATACAAACAAACACACATTAATTTAATATATATGTATGTATATATTATATATGTTTTTTTAGTAATTGTATATATAGTATTATATACAGTGGAAACGTTTATATTTCGTGGGTTAAAATTATTGTCATGATATAACTCCCCATTAAAATTTCATGATTAATATTTTTAATAAAAGGCTTTTAAGTCTACTTTCATCAGTAATTAACTTTTTAAAATTATCTAAATAAATTGATTTTCTTCGAAGGAATAAAAAAAATCCAATTTAAAATAAAGAATAATTCGAACAATTTTTGTCGAATATTTTTTCATAGTATTGAACAAAAAATTACCTTATATTTTTGTTAAATAAAAAGTAAGTCAAAAAATCTGTTGTTATTGAAACAAATCTCTTACAACTTTTTGCAATTTATAAAAAAATATTTTTTGCAATGTTAAAAATAGAATGCTTAAAGTTTAAGAATTGATTCGTGCATTTTTAAATGTTAAAAAAAATAAAACAAGATTAAAGTATTTGGTTTTCTGTTACTGACACTGGAAACTTTGGTATTATCTTTACAAAATCGGTCAGAACTTATCGCAGATGCATTGAAACATTAATTAAAAATTCATAAAAATGCATCCTAAAGATCGACCTTCCAATTAGACCTGAAAGGGCAATTTTTGAGTTCATATCTTGGAACTACTGTTTTCCATAGATTTCTCTGCGTTAGATATATGGTGAATAGGCAGGCCACTTTAATACAGGTATAATTTTCGATTATAGTCACTCGCCATTGTCGTTTTTAAATCTTCAAACTACTCTGTTTCTGTTTATCTCTACCTTATACCATACATCGTATTTTTTATAATTGAATTCGACCAATACCTTGCCCTAAAAATAGTTCTATACCATAATTTTGCCACCGCTAAACTTAATATTCTTTGGGTCTAGTATCTTTCCCCTTTGGCCTCCTTAGAAATGTCCTAAAACTAAATGTTCTAACTAAATTTGGAGACGTCAATAAAAAGGATATTTTTTCATATTAATTCGACGAATAAAACGATTCTTTCTAAAACTAAGAAATTTTCCCGCAGGGAGACTACAAACAAGGCCAGTCTAATTTTCCATGTGATTAACAATAGGAGTACTTTTTATTAATAAACATCCTAGAGGAGTAGTTTTTTGGAATTTTTCGAATTTTATTGTCATCAAATTATCCTGTATTAGAGTAGTTTTATGAGGTCTTCAACCCATATGTTGAGTTTTCACTGAATGTTTCTTATCAAATTTTTTAATAGTTTTGAAAGTGTTGATTTATTTATTAAATATTAATCACATATCAACAAATATTCGGCAAAATATTAAAAGTATTAAAAACGTTTCTTATTTTGCTTTTTAATGACATAAAAAATTAGTTTTGCATAAAAATTAAAAAAAAATACAAAATTATCAAAATGAAGAATACCTTGAAATAACAGCTTGTTACACTGTTATTTTGCATATTTTTTGGTAAGAGTCTTCTTTTCTGTAAAAGTTTAAAAGTTTCCAAAGTTTTATCATTACCATAATAATAATTGTTATTTGTTTTCCTTTTTCTGAATTTAATTGTTTTTTTTTTTTTTTTGTTAATTTTGATAAATACATATACACTAATAAAAATTAATAATAATTATTAATAATATATCAATAATATGTTTAAAATTTCAACCATTTCTGAAATCTTTGAAAAAGTTTCCATTGTTTTGTCAACCACTGTATATACTTTTATGAATCTTACACCAAGGGAGATATTTACAAATAGAGGTGGTTATCATTACCTAAGGTCAACAAAAGCAATATTTTCCAGCTAATATATATATTTAGAACCCAAATCAAGAATAACTATCCTGATCCAAATACACCTACTACATTTTATTCATAAAATAAGCATAAGTAATAGTGGAATATGGTGTATCCCCATACTTAGGCTAGGATGATACTTAGTATTAATAAGAATCAATATTATACAATTATAAATAAAATTCACACAGTACACCCCAAATAGTTGGGTTTTCCGTAATGTAGTTTTTGTTTATCAATACAAAATTACAAAAAAAAAAACCTGACTAATTTGTTACAATATATAGTTTTATACCACACTAAACATTTTTTCTAGTACATATATATTTTCGAAATAAAATCAGAGAAACGATAGATTTCATATTAACTCAAATATTGATAAGTTGTTATTGGTATGTAGGATAATAAATTGGTAACCACATGTCCAAATTTTGTCGCACCACTACTAATATATCTAAGATTTGTTATTATACCCTACATCACTAGTGGGAAGGATATTATACGTTTGTGCTGATGTTTGTAACATACAATGCCCACCTTAAAGCATACCAATCGATTCAGAATAATTTTTTGAGTCGATTAAGACATGTCGTCCGTCCGTCTGTCCGGCTGGTTGGCTGTCCATGGAAACCTTGTGCCAAGGTACAGGCCGCAATTTTCAAGATAATTTGATGAAATTTGACCAAGCATATTTTTTGGCACAGAGACGAAGCCTATTATAAATTGTTGAAATCGGTCCATTTTTTCACCTCGCCCCCATACAACCGTACCTCCCGATTTGGACTTTTTATGCCACAATTGCGTCAAATATACTATTATCTCTATAAAAATTGGCACAAATAAGTTTTATATAAGTATAAATAACACTGCAGATTTTCGTAATGATCGGCCCTTATTTGACCCTAGCCCCCATACAAACGTCTAAAATTGGCTTGTAACCATTTATATCGCAATGAAACTCAACAAACTGTTATTTAAAATTATATACTTTTCCCAAATTTATCGACGATCGGCCCATGTTTGACCTTTACTCCTATATAATGCGTCATTTAGAAAATTAAAAAATGGTCGGCCATGCCCGACTATATTTTCCTACTTGTTTTAATCTACAGGAGTAATAAAAATATAATATTGAATTGCATAAAAAAATTAACAAAAACTTCAAAAAGCAAAATACTTTATTGACCTAAAAAATTAATAATACCTTTTATGAAAAATCTCGTTAATTAATATCAAGATTTTACTTTTTATGGTAGAAAATTAATATATAAGATATTCTTAAAAATATACAACAAACAAATTACTTTATTTACTCACTGCAGGAAAGTTAAACATCAAATACATATATCATTATAAAGGATTCAGGTTCCACTTTTAAATCTACTGGAAAATTTTGGCATGTTTTATTTTTATTTTATTCAATTATTCGTCATTCGTTCGAATAATCGAATATATATTTTTTATTTTACGGACTACTCGAATAATTTTAAAGGCGAATAATTGACAGCAATAATATTTAAGTAATATTGGTACTGGAAATATAATTTTAATGAGTTGAAATCAGAAATTAATTTTTTATTATAACTAACTTTCGTAACTACGTTTTTGTAATGTAGGTATAAGAAAATTTAGTGTATATTTCGAAATATTATTTTTTAATTTTATGAAAGTACGAAAACGTGTCGTTTTCCATCAAAGATGTAAACTAATGGTAGTAAATCATTTGGATTTACACTTAGAGAAAAATACCGCAAATAATAGATTTGTACTTGAACATTGCCGGCCCCCTTGCAACACTTAATAAAATAAATGTCGAACCATTAGGGCCGCCCGTGTATTTTTATTTTTAAATGAGTCATTAAGTTTTAATTCTGATGTGTCATTAAGGACTCCAGTTTTTACTAATTGGGTCATTAAGGTCCCGTTTGAGCCATGATGAGAATGGTTAAGCCGCTTTTTTACGATTCAATTTATTCAGCGCTAGGAATAAATGTAAATCTCTAATTATTTATATTTAAATATTATCTCGGAAAAGGTTTAAATGTGTTTGCACATAGTGCCGTGTCGAGATGATATAGAAATTAATGTTTTATACACGACTATAGTTATTTGGGGTTGTGTTAAACTAACCAGTTCCTACATTGTTTGGTTTCATTACGATTCCATGTATCTCTTTTTAGTTGGCCTATATCTCTCCTTCGGGAGATGGATTAATACTCTTTACATGACCGGTTAATATCTAACCGAATACGGGTTTTGAGCCAATAATGATCCTAGTATGTTTTGTCCAATTTCGAGTAAATTTAGCTGGGGATAGAAGTCAGCTTCTAATACTATTTCTACAGGTCTGGTTGGAATCTTGAATCTTTTCCTTAACTTTTCAGAAAATATTGTACATTCTGAAGCAGTGTCAATTAAATCTCTAACTTGATAAAAAATTATGCATTTTTTTACATTTAAAGTAGATTTAGTATCATAATGGATAATATTAAAAAACATTTAAGTTCTAGAATTTTTACTCTGGCAAGTCTAAAGTTTTCTTTTGTTAAATTTTACCATGGCAAGCCTAAAATTTTGTGTTATCATTCTTTGTGAATAGTTGATATGAAAAAAGAAGAATATGAAAAGCAAAATTGAAAGAATGTCGGCAAGCAACGAAACTAGCAAGAAAAAACATACTTCTTCCTGGGAAACTGAGGATTGGGCGCAAGGTAAGTAAATATATAAATAGTTTTATAAAGTTTTAAATATTTGTTTTCGATCGACGATCATACCAAATTACAACTAATCCAGAAAATCTTTCCTGGTGTGTTGCCTGTAAGACGTCTTTCAAATCACAAAAAAAGATCTCAAAAGACATGCTGAAACTTCAAAACATAAAAATAATTTCGAGGATCTCTATGCAAAAAAATACATTGGAAAAATATAGTAATTGCTTTTTGAATATAAAAAAGATTTTATTTATTATTATATTTATTGCAGGTACAATACCCATTACAACGAACTCAAAAATTATGGATATTAAAATTGCCATTTTTACTGCAAGACATTCCTCAATTCCTTCAGTGGATCACCTCACAAATATGTTAAAATCATTTTCCATAAAGTAGTTTGATAAACTTCGCCTGCACCGCACAAAATGCAGCGCAATTATCAAATATACAATTGCACCTTCTATTCTATCAAAATTAGTGAATGATATTGGTAATTCCATGTACTCCATTATAGTTGATGAATCAACGGATATTTCCAACAATAAGTGGATGAGTATTTGTGTCCGATACTTTAACAAAGAAAAATGCGACATCATAACAGATTTTTTAGGATTTAGCAGAGGCGACTGCTGAAAATTTATACGAAGGTCTAAAAAATGATAATTCCAACTTAATTCTGGTAAAGTGCTCATGTCATTCGTTGCATTTGTGTTGTTCAGAGGCTTCCAAACAATTTCCGCTTGATTTAGAATTTCTAGTAAGGGAAATTTTTTCTTTTTATTGCAACTTTGTTGGAAGATTTTAACGAAAAAACCGCTAATGGTGCTTAAAGATTGTATGCCACCAAATGTATGCTTGTTTCGTTTGACATAAAAAATCGCTTTTCATTTGTCTACGTGCATATTACATTTAAAAACCATTAACTTCTACGAGGTAATATTTTGGTTTAAATAAATCGATAAAATCGAAATTAAATACATAATAAAAATAATAGGTTAGGTTGATAGGATGATGTATACTACATCAAATCCGAAGAAATACACCTAGGCCACTATCGGTCCTGTTGTGCGCCCGAAAAAAATGTTTACTGAATGTATTATTTTTCCATGTTTAGAAACTCAGTTTCCTGGACGTAATTCCTAAGAATTTTCCAATCAGTGTTGTTTAAGAATGTTATTTCCGAAATAACATCACTTCCAAGACACTTGGATCTAACTTCGACGAATGCCTGACAGTGGCAAAGAAAGTGCTCCAGAGTTTCACTGTCCTCTCCACATGCTCTACATTCGTCTGAATCCGCACGTCCAATTTTGTAAAGATGAGCACGTAATCCTGTGTGTCCACTCAGAATACGTATCATCATAATAACCTAAGACTTGCTCATTTTGAGGAAATTTCTCGTCTTGCTCTCATCAGGGTCACCCGATAGAATCTTTGTGGTTCTACCCAACGTTTTATTATTCCAAGGGGACTTATGGGATTCTCTCATCCATATTTTTAATTCAGCTTTTGTTGCGTCGAATAGTTTTGCGTTTGTGTCATGTTAACTACATCGAGCTCCCTTCCCTTTAAAGCTATTACATTTACCCTTTCGTTGCCGACTACTCCCGAGTGGCCTGGTACCAAAGGTTTAAAATTGTTAAGCCTTAATTCAATTTTTTAAATCAAATTAAAATTTATTACTTCACCATTCTATAATATCATTCATTCGAATTAATTCATAAGCTGAATTCTTTAGGACTTTAAAAATGTTGAATTCATTATTTGTATAATTCATTCTTTAAAGGCTTAATTCCTTGCTGAATGATTTAAATTTTTTCGAATTCAAATCTATTACAAAATAGCTTTAATCGATTTTTCTTCATTCTTTTTGTAGGGGATTAAAGAAAAATTTTTAAATAAAAATGTATATACATTAGGGGGCTATGTTTTTAGAAATTTTATTTTGTATTTTACAAATACAATTTTGTATTTTAATTTCAGCTAATGATTAAACAAAAAACAAGCCCTATATTATAAAATTATAAAATTATAACTAAAATAAATACAGCCCCTATTTAAATTTACATAAATGACAAATCTTACTCGAAACATATTATTTATAAAGTTTTTTAAAAAATTATAAAGTTTTTGGAAAATTTTAATAATATTTTCCAAATATAATTTTCATTCGAAAAAAGTTTGAACATATACGTATAAACAGAATTATAAATATTTCAAATTTTAAATTTCAAATTAAAAAATATATTTTCAAAATAATTGCTATCATGAGTAAATTTGAATTTTCATCTGATGAATCCATCTAAATTATGTGGTTCCTAGGCAAAAGCTAACAAGAAAGGTTATACGAAACCAAATATAACAACTGATATACATATGTATTATTTAAGAACTATTTTCAAATTAAACATTTATTTGAACAATCCTAATATACACATGTTTTAATATTTGTCAAATAAATTATAATTTATTTTTTTGTAATTTAAATTTTCAAATGTATTATGTATTGGATATCAATGGAATGATAATGAAAACTTACCATAAAGCGTATAAATCCTTATACTGCAGTAAATGCAATATTCTGTTCTGAGCAAACTTCAACGGATTTGTTATGTTTTATGATCATAAATCTATGGTCACATACTATGAATGTATGTTTGTATATTGTACATAAATATTATGTATCTTTATTTGCAGAATTATTGTTATAACTAAAAAATATAAAAATTTTCTTGTGCCCACAACTTGACATTATTATTAGTCAGAATTATCATTCTTATTACACAAACATACAAATATCAACTGTAAACTAGGCTATTTAAAATTTTTACGCAAAAATTTTTTTATATAGAGATAAAAACATAAAAATTTATGAACCTTATAAGTTGAAATTTTAGTTTTTGAGATACAACACTCTGGCTGCAAAGGAAAAATTTTTCATTCAGTTTACTACAAAATGAATTTAAGAAAAATTTCGTAATTCAATTTGGAGTAAATTTGAATTAAAGAAAAATTGAATCATTCAAAGTAGAATGTAATTCAAACATGAATGAATTCTGTATATGAATGAATTAAAATAATCTGAAAGTCTTTGAATTAAGCTATTGAATTAATTCCTGAGAATTAAAAAAAGGATTGGAAGATTAAACTTTATATTTCTGAATTCAGATTTTGGTGAATTAAGCTCAAATTGAATTGATTAATTCGAAGCTCTGCCTGGTACCCATATGATGTAAACCCTACCTCTGGGAGAGTATTCAGTTAAAGCTTTCTTACAATCCAGTACGGTCTTAGATTTAATTCTATCACCTGATATCGCCCTAATTGCTTTCTGGCTGTCGGTAAATATATTAAGCCCTATTGCTCGTACTTCGGTCTGGAAGCTTGTGTTATTATTAGGTAAACGGTGGTATATTTCTGTTTCTGGGTCTTCAATGTAGAATCCCAGGCTCACTTTGTCCCCTAATTTAGAGCCATCCGTGTAGTAACGGGTTCCTACTGGCATTTGCTCCAATGTTCCGCCTGAGCAAGACATTCTATCTGGGATTAGCGTTTCAAAGTTTCCGACATATTCTGTGTCTGGTATGCGATCAGGCACATCCGATGAATGTGTATAACCTTCCAATGTGTCCAGTATACATTGATGACGTGTCCTATAACCGTTTTTGGCCAGTTCGCCTAAAGTAAAGAGCCGTTCGGCTGTAAGCGCCGTCTCATATCTTATATATGTTTCAATGGCTGGAATATTTAGCAACGTTTCCAAAGCCTTGGTTGAAGTAGTACACATAGCATCACTTATACCCAAGCAACATGTACGCTGAACTTCCTGTAGTAGTTTGATATTACACTTTTTGTCCAAAGCAGTCCACCAGATTAATGAAGCATAAGCTAGAATTGGTCTAATTACACTTTTATAAAGCCAATTTGTCATAGCAGGACTAAGACCCCATTTCATGCCTATGGTTCTAATAGATGTCGCCCGGCACCGATGTGCCTTGTTGATCCTATCCTCTATGTGGTGTCTCCATTTTAATTTCCGGTCAAGTATTGGACCTAAGTACTTAATTTTGTCTGTCACCGGTATCTTCTTACCCAGGAAGTAATGTTCAGTATATGTAGAAATTTTTGTCTTTCTTGTGAAAAGACAGATTTCCGTCTTCGCCGGGTTAACATTGTGGTCTCTCGGTTGAGCCCAGCTCAAGGTCGTATTCAGAGCCTCCTCAGCTCTTCTACACAAGTAATTTGTATCATTTTCCTTAAAAAGTATTACGACATCATCTGCATAGCAGACAGGTCTAAGTCCTTTCTCGGTTAGGGTCCTTAGGAGGCTATTAATCGTGGTAACCCAGAGTAAAGGTGACAAAATGCCACCCTGTGGTATACCGCGAAATACGAATAGTTATATCGTACATCTCGCAGTTTATCCATCTGTTCCTTAGCATGTAGTTGATCCAGTTACGGAGCACCCGGCCAACATAAAACTGGTCTAGGGATTGGATAAGGGTATCAATGTGCACGTTATTGAAAGCGCCTTCGAAGACAATGCATACCGCCAGTGTATGCAGTTTGCTATCGAAAGATTCCCCTATGCAGTGGACGACTTCGTTTCAAGCGGTTTCCACCGTTCATCCCTTTACATAAGCATGCTGCTTATATTTAAGGTCTTTGTATGGTATACTGCTTTTAAACATGCTATCGACTAACCGTTCTAAGGTTTTAAGTAGAAAGGACGTAAGACTTATCGGTCGATAGGACTTAGGTGTCGCATAGCTAGGTTTCCCTGGTTTGGGTATAAATATCATAATAAAAATAATACATTAATGATATATTTATTTCTTACTTGCTCAAATTTAATATATTTATTTGAATTATATAACAGTTTTCAATATATATGAAATTTTGTATATAATTCATATATGTATGTGGTGCCAAGCCCCCCATTGAAAGTCCGCCCGTTATTTTCTAAATGTTCACATGAATGTCAAAGTTATTCATATAAAATTTGAAGATTCTAGATCTAATAGTTTCTTAATAAAATAATTCATTTGGGGGCTTTAAGCTCCCCAGAAAGTTCGCCCTTTTTCTTCCAAAATGTTCAGATGAATATTAAAGTATTTTATGCAAAATTTAATGAATCTAGTTCTATATTTTCCTAGATAAATAATATTTTGTATTTTATTCATATGGGAGATGTTAAGTCCCCATTAAAAGTTCGATCGTTATACTCTAAATGTTCAGATGAATGTTAAAATTCTTCAAGCTAAATTTAAAAAATCTAGCTCTAATAGTTTCTCAGATATACGAATTTATCTGTTGTATTCATATGTATTCAAATGAAAGTCCGCTATTTTTTCTTAAAAATGTTCAGATGAATATTAAAGTCCGCCCACTTTTTATCCTAAATAATCATATTGACACTAAGGTGACACAAGTGGCACGCACACATTTCTTTACTTTATTTTGTATTTCTTTTTTTACTTTTTAAATTTGGATATATATTGCACTAACTTTAATTTATATTTATATTATGTATATATATTTATATTTTTAATTTCTTTTTTGATCCTACGGCCAATAAATTAACGTGGTGTGGGGTATAACACCGTCCAACACCATTTTTCACACACGAACCAAACCATATACATACGAAAGCACATAATTTATATGGTATAACTGCGTACTCAGTTTTTCATTTTCTGATCGTTTGTCCTTTTAAAAGGACTTTAAAATTTGAGGTGCATACAATTTTCAAAAATTTTTATAAAATATTTTAAGCCACCCTATTATAACAATACGGGTAAAGAGGACAATTGCAGTATTTTTATCTCGTATTTTGTTTTATTTTTTAAGAATAAAAAGATGTAAAAAATATCCTTATAAAAGTTTATCCTTTATTATCCTTGAAATTTTATACGAAATTGTTCAACAAAAAATATTCATAATAAAGACATTAGAATGGAGTACAAAAGTCTGAAATTTGGTCTTCATAGCTCCATTTGTTTAATTTTTATAATATTTTTTAAATATCTCAATAAATTAAATAATAAAATTTTCCCCTCTAAAAATTTCAAAGTCCTTTTTTTGTTAAAATATTATGTAGAAAAATTAGAATTTTGTTATTGTGGAACCGAGTTTCTTTATCTCTATGATAAAAAGTTAAAAAAGTGGAAACTTTAAAGAATATGAAAGGATAACAATCGATTAAGGATATCTTGCATTTTTTATCCTTTCTTGGAAATTATATTTTCCTTTTTAATTTAACACAACCGAACTCTATAGTTATTCTAAATTCTATATATCTTTTAAAAATATCTTTGACATCCCAATAGTGTTATCAATGTAGTTTATTATATAGTTTTTATTAAAAAATACAACAGTGCGAAGGTATATCCTGTGCAATTAGTAAACCACGATATACATAAATATTTATGTATATCGTGGTTTTATTTTAGCAAATAAAATATTTATGTTGAATTTTATTTCAATTGCGACATATTGAAGAAAAACTAATTTTCTGAATGTGGGCTAGAGTCAAATAGAGATTTAGTTTTTTTATTCTAAGATTTTAAAACTATTTTATTTGTAAAAATACTGTTATTCTCCTCTTTCAATCGATACCTATATTGACCAACTAGACCAAACCAAATTTAAGCTAAATATAATTATACTTACTCTTCCTTTTAAACTTTAAAGTCCTTTTAAAGGAAGAAACGATCAGAAAATAAAAATGTAGTTTAACTATATCAAGTATGAAGTTTCCAACGTATAGGATCTTGCTTATGTGTGCAACAATTTTTCCCAATTTGTTGTACGGTGTAATCAATGAAAACGCAGTTTTTAATGTATTTTCGACATAAAAAGTTGCCAATCAGAATATATTTTTCTTATCAAAGTTCCGTCAAAAAACTACCAAAACGTACCAAAAACTACTAATTTCTTTTAAGAAAACAAGTTTTTTTAAACCATAGACAATTGTTTATGGGTTTCCTCCCACGCCTCTTTGATGAATGACCCCATCATGGTGTATTGTAATCCCGGGGTAAAGAATTTATTATATGGTTGGTCAGTCGTTAGTTTAATATTGAATTGTGGCACTGGAAAGGAACTTCACAAGGTGTTATCCTTTGGATATTATGTAACATACATACGTCCTCGTTTAAAATTAACCAACTTTCTTAACATTTAAAATCAGAAATGCTAAAATACATAGAAACTTTCTTCGAAAATTCATTCTAATACATTTTGAGCAGAGTAATTACCATATAATTACCGTATAATACATAGAAATGAAACTGAGTATGACAAAATCTATATTATAAAAATCTACAAAATAATGGTTTGAATCAAACATTTTTATTCAATTTTAATTTAATAAACTATTTGTGTTTGCTGGGTTGGACTAATAAAATATTATTAAAAAAATAAAAACAATTGAAAAATTTGTTTTTTTTTCTGATGTTTTCAATAATTTTGGGACAAAAACACAACATTTAGCAAAGCTTATTGCAGCAGCAGGGGCTATTGTGCAGCCCAAATGCAGTCCAAATACACCCTACACCACACTAATGGGTATTTTGATAATGTCTTGAAGTTTGTAAAACCTGCGTTAATGAAATACAAAATCTGTCCATAAATTAGCCTATTAAATTTTATAAGCGAAACATGCTATACAATAATAGGTTTATTATAAAATTCCACTCAACAAATTGTATATATACGAAAATTTGACTATATTGAGCAGTACATTCATCAATTAAGCAAAAATCAATCTCTTTAATATAACTTTTACATAAAAACTACTATATAACATATTGAAACTTAATTGTAATGTGGTACGTAGGGTATGATGTATTCGGATACATTTTGTACTTTTATATTTTTATTATTTTATAAAAAAAAATACTCATACAAGTGTATTATTTCTGTATTATTATTTCTTTCGCTCAGTAACACATCTATTTAATTTTCTATGGTAATTACTATTAACAAGGAGATTGACCTATTTATTAAATTTCGTTTTTCTTTGGCATAACAAAGACAGAAGTTTTTTAAAAATTCGTATAAATTAGTTCAAAATTATATCAAATAGCAAATTCCCCAGGCCATTCACATATCTCACAGCACATTAATTGGAAATGATTAATGATTAAATTTTCACACAAAAATATGTAATAAAGTTATGTTAGACACTGTATGTACTTACCTTGACTGGAGTATGTATTGCAATATCATAGCTTCCACCTTTATTAGGAGACGGAGAATGTACTGCGTTGTCGATTGCGTGTCCACTTTCATTTAGAGACTGCAAAGGACCTGTTGAGGGTATCATTGAAGGGGTTGGTGATGTGCCTGATTTAATATATGTGTTTAACTTCAATTTATCTCTTATTTCTTCGTCAGAATCTGCATCATCAGGATCAAGCTTTAACATCAATTGTTTAAACTAAAATAAATTCACATTAAAGGGAATATTAGTTATAGTATTTTAATGTTGGTGGTTAATACGACCAAAATATATTTTTATTATTAATAATTTTTTTTATACCCATTATCAAAAAAGATGGGGGTATATATTGATTTTGTTATTCCGTTTGTAACACATCGAAATATTGGTCATACCCCCTTAAAAGTATATATATTTTGGGTCCTTATTAAATTCTATTTATGTGTGTTGAAATCACGATAGGGCTCACAAGGAAGGAGCTAGACAGTTGAAATTCTCTATTGTTAAGGTTTATATGGTATTGAAAATCGGTCGACGTTTTCGGATAGCCCTCATACAAGTGAACTTCTCATACGAGCCAAAATTTTTCTACCGATTTGTTTTGAGGACTGGTCCATAATTGACCCTACTTCCCAAATACGGTTCCCTTCAGAAATGACTTTAATAGTCATTATTGGCCTAAACATTTGAGTATAGCGATGAAATTCGAAATAAATAGGTTTCATATGAGCCAAAATCTTTCTACCAATTTTTTTGAGGATCGGTCCATAATTGACCCTACCATATAAGGTCCCGTTTAGAACATGACTTTTACACTCATTACTGTACTAAACATTCGAGTAATGCGATGAAATTCGCTATAAGTAAGTCGTATATGAGCCAAAATCTTTCTACTAAATGTTTTTTATGATTGATCCATAATTGACCCTCTCGTGAAGATTTTTGAATTTTTTCTTCTACAATATATTTTTACGACTATATTCGAAATCATTAAATAAAAAGAATTTAAAATTTTGCAATATTTGCAAAATTATTCACAAATTTATATCAGATAGAGTTTTTTATATATTATTATATTTTGGATAATTTTCTGTTGCAAAACAAGTGTTTTTACCAATTTGGACATGCAACAGCTTATGAGGTTTTGGTCCAAAATCAATGTTATATGGTTAAACACGACAATAAAATTAATCAAATTTTAATATAATGAGCAATAACTCGAAAACTTTTAAACTAATTTCAAATATTTATATAATATATTGCGGATTTGTGTTCAGCATGTCCAAATTAGTAAAAACAATTATTTTGCAACAGAAAATTATCCAAAATAATAGAGTTTGAAGCAATTTTTGGATAAGATAGAGAGTTTTGCATTCAGAATTTTTATTTTTTTAATATAGAGAAATTTTAAAATTTCAATTTTTTTCTTTTGAAAGTTATGTCAATGCTGCGGGATAGTTTTCTTGATATTTTGCCATCAAAATCTTATTTCCCTGAAAATGACAGATAGAGTCTCTATTGAATATAGTCCCTAGACATACTGAACCTTGCTTCCTGGGCAAGAAGATACCGGTGACAGACAAAGTTAAGTACTTAGGTGTAATTCTTGACCGGAAATTAAAATGGAGACACCACATAGAGGATAGGATCAACAAGGAACATCGGTGCTGGGCGACATGTAGGAGAACTATAGGTATGAAATTATAAAAGTGTAATTAGACCAATTCTAGCTTATGCTTCATTAATCTGGTGAACTGCTTTGGACAAAAAGTGTAATATCAAACTACTACAGGGGGTTCAGCGTACATGCTGCTTGGGTATATGTGGTGCCATATGTACTACTTCAACAAAGACTCTGGAAACGTTGCTAGGCTCTTTACTTTAGGCGAACTGGCCAAAAACGGTTATTGGACACGTCGTCAATGTATACTGGACACATTGGAAGGTTATACACATTCATCGGATGTGCCTGATCGCATACCAGACACAGAATATGTCGGAAACTTTGAAACGCTAATACCAGATAGAATGTCTTGGTCAAGCGGAACATTGGAGCAAATGCCAGAAGCAATCCGTTGCTACACGGATGGCTCTAAATTAGGGGACAAAGTGGGGTTCTACATCGAAGACCCAGAAACAGAAATATACCACCGTTTACCTAATCATAACACAAGCTTCCAGACGGAAGTACGAACAATAACGGAATATGTAAATTGGGTTAGTATAAATAAGGCGCCCACCGGCTCAATACATTTACCGACAGCCAGAAGGCAATTAGGGCGATATCAGGTGATATAATTAAATCTAAGACCGTATTAGATTGTAAGAAAGCTTTAACTGAATACTCTCCCAGAGGTAAGGTTTACATCATATGGGTACCAGAGAATGTCAAAAGTAGTAATCGTAATGTATTGCAACTAAACAAGTATGAGTATGTATCGTGAAACACAAAGCGCACAATCATATTCAGCATACTCATACTAACTTCAACACAAATAAATAAACGTGTAGTCAGCATTTGGTTGTGTCGTATATTAGTACACTTTTCTTTCATATACAACAGGTATGAAGTAAGCAATGTAGTTGTTTTGTTCAATTACCATAATTATATCTTCTTTGCAAAATGAATATAAATATAAGTATAATTTGAGTATACGTATACGTAGTATTTACCAATGCAACAGCAAATAACAAAGCAAAAATGAATGAAATGATGTGTAAAAATTAAAGTTGTTGATTTTATGAATATAAATTTTATTGTATTGAAATTATAGGTAACAATTTTTTTTTAAATTTTAATAAAATTATAACTAAGATGTATAAAGAAATAAATTACCAAACATTATATAGAATTTAAAAATAATATGCTATCTACAGTTTTAGGCTCCAACCGGTTTCTTTTCTCCGTTATAATATTTCAAGCTAATGAAAAAACCCTTTCCGATGGTGCAGTGGTTGCAGGAATTGATATTTTTATTAAAAAATATCCAAAAATATGCCTTTCTATTTAAGTGCATAAAATTTTTCGGAAGCATATTACCTACCTATTTTTATATTTTTATTAAATTGTAAAAATTTATGAACATTTTATTGCTTCTTTAATTTTTTAACATTACTTTTTTAATTTTACATAAAACTGAATGGAAAGTTCCTTACCTGTTACTTTTTGTATTATATTTGTTATTCATAATTTGTTGCTATTTCTTAATAATTTGATTTTTTTTGTAAAAAACGACCGTAATAAATTTCAAATTCTTAGAATTTTCATTCTATTTATCACATTATTAATATAAATGCACCACTTGTTAACTTTTCTACCAAATAACATGCTATTTATTTTGCTTTTATTGTTATTTATATTTTATTTACACGCATTTGTGCATTTTCGCACAGCAATACTTAAAGTAAATAGAGTAAATTATAATATCCTCAATACTAGTTTTTTCGTTTGGGTATTTTGTTGAAATGTTTGAATAAAAGAAATTCCCAACATATTCTTTGTTTTTATTCATTTGAGATCTCACATACCAGCTAGCTATGCTTTTGAATAGTGAATAACTTTGATACGTGTATGGAATAAACATAATTATATTTCATTGCGAATACGTACATGAAGATACTCAAAATGAAACTTGTGTGGACGTACATTGTATTCAAAAATTATGAATAAATAGTTGCATTACTTGTTTTATACATACTCATTGTCAATCTCTGATGGGTACCAGGCCACTCGTGAGTAGTCGGCAACGAAAGGGCGAAAGTAATAGCTTTAAAGAGAAGGGAGCTCGATGTAGTTAACCTGACAAACGCAAAACCATTCGACGCAAAAAAGCTGAATTAAAAATATGGATGAGAGAATACCATAAGTCCTCTTGGAATAATGAAACGGTGGGTAGAACCACAAAGATTCTATGGGGTGACCCTGATGAGAGCAAGACGAGAAATCTCCTCAAAATGAGCAAGTCTGAGGTTAGTATGATGGTACGTATTCTGAGTGGACATACAGGATTACGTGCACATCTATACAAAATTGAACGTGCGGATTCAGACGAATATAGAGCATGTGGAGAGGACTGTGAAACTCTGGAGCACTTTCTTTGCCACTGTCAGGCATTCGTCGAAGTTAGATCCAACATTCTTAACCAACACTGATTGGAGTTTCTGAACATGGAAAAATAATACATTCAGTGAACATTTTTTTTCATGAATTGGAGCGCACAACAGGTCCGATAGTGGCCTAGGTGTATTTCTTTGGATTTGATGTAGTATACATCCTACTATCAACCTAACCTAACTATGTGGATCGTTCCATAATTTGCCCTATCCCCCATAAAAGGTCCACTTCAGAAAATTACTCAAACGATCTTTGCGGGCTTAAAAATATGAGTTACGAAATACGGTTATTAAATTCGACATAAGAAACTTTAATACGAATGTTAATCTTGCTACCAAATTTCATGCGGCATGTGGCGATAAGCCACCTTTAGAAAATTACATTAACGCTAATTACTGGCATAAAAATGCGAGTACAGAGGTGATATTCAAGTAAATTTTATATGAACCAAAATAGGTCTACAAAAAGTTATGGGGATAAATCAATAATTGACCATACCGCTCATATAAGGTACTCTTTAAAAATTTGATGGGGAGGATTTAGAAAATTACTAGTACTGCGATAAAAATCGACATAAAAAAGTATATACAGTACGGGCTTGATTTGCGCAACCGAAAGGAAATCGGGATTGTTGCAATTTGCAAATTTCATATATAACAAGTAATTAATTCATTTATTAATCAATAAAAATAACTGTAAAATAATATATATCTTATCAAATTAATTTTATTTGCTATCATAACTTTGGCCGGGACGTACAAGTCTGGAGCCTATGACTGATCAAATCATTTTAAATTACACTAACTGAAAAATTTAATGAAAATAAAATACAGTGCTTTCCCGGTTTAACAAAAGATATAATGTCAGGCCCATTCGTAAATAAAGAAAAATTCGTTAAACCGAATAACAACTTTTCTATGATTTAATGATAAAAATATGGTAATCGAAGGTAGGAAGTTTATTTGTTATAAACGTTTTAATGAGTTCATAAAAATTGAAACCATTTCTATACATTTTTTCAGTGGGAAAAATATAAAATAATTTTTCGTTAAAATTATTAACAAACCAAAATTAAACATTTCAAGAAAGTCATTAATGGATTTTATTCCCATGTGTAAAATTCTGAATATTTTCGATTAATTTTGTTGACAAACAATTTCCTGTAAAGGGGCCCGGTAGGCCAGTTGGTAGTGTTCTGGCCTGTCAGTCTGGCGGTTGTGGGTTCGATTAACACCAGGGATTTTGGTCTGCTATACTACAACGGGAGTATGGCCATCGTCACCCGCTCGGTAAATTAGGTTAACAAATAAAAAAATGATATTTCTCTCTGTATTTTAAAAATAATCAAAATATTCCTTTAATTAAAAATTTGTACGTTAAAATGTACATCTTCTTTTATAAATCATGTTAAATTATTTTTTATGTGTAAATTTAATTTCTATTGTAAGATTTTTTGAATTTCAATTTTACGTTAAAATGCACATCTTTTTTAAAAATCATGTTAAATTATTTTTTATGTGTAAATTTAATTTCTATTGTAAGATTTTTTGATTCTAATTAGTTGGAATTAGAATCTGGATTTGTTAAGTCTTTTCGATAATTATAAAGTTTAGTGATCTTTTTATTTAACTTCATAATTTTTTCTAAAAAATTATTTAGAAATGCGTTATATCGAGTACACCATTTACTCATTCATTCGTAATATAAGGTACTCAATGGAAAAAATTTGGACGTTGATTAAATCCCGAATTCGCTAAACTGAGTATTCGTTAAACCGGGAAACTAGTGTAAATCAAAAACATATTTCCAACATTTTTTTTGTCCTAAAAAAGTTAAAGTTGCACTTATTGCGACAAATTTTTAATTCAGAAGTTTATCAGTATTCAATCTTTATATAGAAACAATTGATTTGCATTAAAAAATTAATCCATAAGCCGTTCGAAAAAGTACGTTTTTGCAAAAAGTATAAAGAAATTAATTCATGTAATTATATAATTCCTTTACAAAATTTAAATTAACCAAACTGGTTTTTATTTTAACTGTTTTTTTTATTAATAATTAATTTAAATTTATAAATAAAAAAGCATTAAATTTTGCATGATGAATGAAACATGTAGCAAAAACTATAAGCCGTTCGAAAAATTATAACCATTTTGGATTTAATGAAAAGTTTTTATGAAAAAATACTAGTACTAGAAGGGCACCACTTGCAGACTGATTTTTATTTCAATCAGAGTATAAATAGTGAATGTCCAATTGCATGCAGAGCCTGTGTAAGTAGATCTATTAAACTTAAAAATTGCAATGAGTTTTCTATTTATTTTATCTTACAAAAATGTATTTTAGGCTATATTTGAATAAATAACTCACGATATTAAAGTTAGTGGTGCGGATAGAAACAAGAATTTCTTCAAACTTTCGACTTGCATTGTAATGTAAATGTATTTACAATTTTTTATTTTAATTGATTTTTATAAATAAAACAATATAAAAATTAATTTTGTGGTAATCTTTACTTAGAACCAAGCAGGAGGATTAAAAAGAAGCAAACTCACAAATTATGGGTACTTTTTGAACATTAGAACTAGTAATTAAATGGTTCTAAAGCACCAATTGGGTCCAAGTGTACTAGTATACTTCTAGAACTAATGGTACTATTTTTTTTAAACACACCTAATATTTATATGAACATTAAGATGGTATAGTATTGGTAATTTTTGTACTAGTAAAATACTAGTTTGGTACTAGTTCCATTTCCTGCAGGACGACTATTAATTTTAAAAAATTGCAATAATTTAATATTTATTTTATCTTAGCAAATGTTTTTTAAACATAAAATTTTAGACATAATAGAATCCCTGTTATTAATGTTGTAGTTTTATCATGTTAAAAGTATTACACGATGGCAACCCTAATTTAGGTTTCTCCCTTTTAATCATATTATAACCTTTATAATTGTTTTTGTGTTTCTACTGAATTTCTCATTTATTTTTTTCAATTGATTTTTGTAGCTAAGTTCTTAATAAACCACAGAATAAGAAAGCCGTTTTTGATGTCCGTGTTTTATTACTAAACATAAGGAAAATACTAATAACAAGAGGTTATGGGCCCAGATCCCATTATTAAGAATAATAGTGTGTTTAGTGTTACAAGACATATTTGAGGATGAGTTCCTTGTACCAAATTGAAAAGTTAGATGAAACTTATTATGACTGTTGGATCTTCCAGATGAAGAGCATTCTGATACATTCTGAGTTGTGGAGAGTAGTTAATGGTACTTATGTGAAGGTAGCTACTGATGTAAAATGGGACGCCGCCGTAAAACCGTCCCAGTTGAATTACGTCTAAAATCTTGGTACAGCTCTAGCTGGTATGAGAATTGCAGATTAGTTAAATTCGTTTACTGACATCGTGGAGAAATTGGCAGAAGTCAACATAGAAATAAAAGATGAGCTTTTGGTTATTATTTTGTTATGCAGTTTGCCAAAGTCCTACGAGAACTTTGTGATCGCTATGGAGACGAGAAATGAACTTCCTCCAGCATTAAGATGGTATAGGAAAAAAAATATAAAAATCCATTAGTGGTGATTTTAATACTAGTTAAATACCATTTCTACTCGTAAAGTACCATTTCCTGCAGGGTCCTAATGCCATCTAAACGTCTAAAATTGACAACTATTAGTATCACAATGAAACACTACATAAGTAATTGTTATTTAAAAATACATCCTTTTCCAAAATTTAATGAGGATCGGCCCATGTTTGACCTATACTCCTATATAAAGCCTCATTAAGAAAATTAGTTTTCATCAATAAATTGCTTAAATACTTTGGAATTAAGGTAAAATTCATCATGAAATAAATAATTTTTAAAATATACTCATGTTGTAGGTTATTACATGGTCGGCTATACTTTCACTATACTTATCTGACACTTGTCTTATACACCATTTTCAATTACATTTTGAAACTTTTTAATTGTATTTCAGAAATTTATAATTTAATTATAGAAAATGTTATATTTATTTCTAAGATTAAAGTCGTAATTTTTTAAAATAGAATAGTAATTAGATTAGAAATTTCTGAAATACAATTGGAAATGGTGTAGTTAAAATTATTTCGTTTTATTACCTTAATTCAAAAGCTGATCGCAATTTTCATACGAAAATTGATAACAAATTAATTACTATTGTTTTACTCCACTGTTAAAATAAAAAAGTAAGTGTGTAAGATTTAGGCTATATCCACCATCTAAGCATGTCTTGTAAATATAAGGTGAATATAAATGTTTACATTGACTTTAAATTTATTAAGGACTTATTTTAATTATGGACGTTGTTCCATAGAATTTCAAAGAGTAACTCTTTTTTAATCAACTCAGGATTGTTTTTTCAGGCTCAATAATAGACCAATACTGTTTCTAAAAATAAGAACAGATGAAGTTCAAAGTTGCCAAAAATTAACAACATTCCTCTAATGACACACAGTGGTATAGGAAAAAAGAGGGAAATAATTCAGTAAATTCTAAACGGTTAATCCGATTTTAATGAAATTTGGTATGCAAAAAGAGGAGGTGTTGTCGAGTTTAGGTTTTGAATTTGGACCTTATAGGCCAAACAGGGGCCCGGCGGGAGTCCTCAAATTAGGATACCTCGGCTATGTTAAATTTTTAAAACGATCCTATTTCATCATTTGAGTTCCGATTTAAAAAAATTCGTATATAGAATCTCCTCATCGAGCACTATAAAGGTTAACTCTTAAATTTGTTACATATATTGATGAAAATAATAGTCTAGGTAAATTTTCTAAGAGATGTTGAGTTTTCCCTAATTAATTTGTCGCTTAAAAAACATTAGGTAGGCATGTTATATATCAATGGAAAGGTAATTTTGTTTTTGAAATTTTTGAAAATTAAAAAATTCGCGGAATACTTAAAAAAAAAAATAAAAAATGTTTTTTATTCAGTTTTTGCGAAGATACAAATTTTTTAAATTGCAATAAAAATTTTATTTATGAATATGTTTTAATGAAATTTTACAGATAGGTAGATTTTTTTACTTTTTATTTAATTTTTTTTAGGTTTTATTTCATTTATCGTATTTTATGTAAAGTCAGCTTTCCAAAAAGTATAAATTCTATATACATCTACTTAGAAACTTTTTAGATAACTTAAAAAGAAAAAGATACTTTTTTCCAAAAAAAAAAAATGGAAAAAATCGCCTTTTTTAATTTTTTTAAATTAAAATGCCTATACCTTTGGACTCAGTCATGATTTTTACATAATTCTTTCACTGCCTGATATATAAACTTGTTGTTGAGCGAATAAAAGAAAATGACGAAAATCGGGAATATTTGGACCCGCTATTATCAAAAAAATTAGGTAAGGACGGTAAAAATTTTAAAATTTTAATTATCAAATGCGAATATCTCGTAAACTATAAGAGATAATTTACTGCTAATTTTTTATAGTGCTCGATTCTATATACGAAATTTTTTTCTAAATCGGAACTCAAATGAAGAAATAGGATCGTTTTAAAAATTTAACATAGCCGAGGTGTCCTAATTTGAGGACCCCCCGCCGGGCCCCTGGTTGGCCTATAAGGTCCAAATTCAAAACCTAAACTCGACAACACCTCCTCTTTGTGCATACCAAATTAACCGTTTAGAAGTTACCGAATTATTTCCCTCTTTTTTTCCTATACCACTGTGTGACATGTACCGGAATTATTCGCCAAGGGCTGTCAACCCCAGCAACAACAATACAATTTTCTACTGCGGAGCAACATATTCCGACATTGCTGCTCCACATCCTTTAGGTCCGTGCCGGAATTGAATTAAATCCCGGACCATAGTTCTGCACAGTTTGCCAGAACCGACTACACTATTTGTCCATCCAATTAAGGTGCAACTCTTGTTTGGGCTGGTGTCATCTCAGGAACTGCTCCGGACTTAACCACCATCGAGAGTAGTAGGAAAATTTCGTCGCACCATGCTGCTTACAACAACGGAAAGACTCATCAGCGTCATCGACAGTAACATAATCATCTTCATATGTTACACCTCCGCCCTCTCCTCAGCAATCACGACATTAGCAGCAGCAACAACATTTACCGTCGCCGCTAACACCTTCGATTGCACTCCGGAGACCTGGGATGATGTCCATATTGCAGTTTAAAATCAATAAAACAAAATTAAATTTCCGATATCACCCGATATAAACAACACAACAACATCGTAGTCGCTGCGGTCCAGGAGACGAAACTGACGAACAATTCCAGTCTGCAAAGTTGTAACGGATACAATGTTCTCCGAAAAGGCCGCACCAGAAGTAACGGTGAAGGCATTGCTTTAATCATTCATAACACCGCGCAGTATAGAGCTCTTTCTCTCGATTCTAACTCTAGAGACCAATATTTTGAAGTTCAAGGTATTGCAGTTTGGGAGAAACCAACTTAGAGCTCTATAATGTCTATACCTTGTTAGACGGCGATATGCGTCCTGTTTTAGGGAACTTCAACGCCGACCATCAGCTCTGGCACTCTTGTTTAGGGGAAGACAAGAGAGGTGCGTTATTGGCGGAACAGATTCACGAGTCCACCTTCTGCACCCTGAATGATGATGCCCCACTCGGATTATTGGTACCTGCGCTAGCTCACCCGACATTACCATAGCAAATGCTGATTTGATCACCTACGCAACATGGCGAGCCGTAGTTTCTCTGGGATCAGACCACTTACCCATAATCGTTTGTCTTGATCGACCTAACGATTTTATCGTCTCTGAACGCCGTCAATACGTAAAAAAAAGAAAGCAGACTAACACGGAATCAGAGAATTCACCGAACGCATCTTCAGTGATCTAAATTTTCCCTCGAACGTACACATTCAGAGAGAAAGTTACGCGAAACAGTCATCTCAGCAGCTTTTCGCTTTATACCTGCTGGTCGTATATCCGTAGTGTGGACGCAGAAGCAGCCAGACTTGTGGTTAATTATGCTGATCCAGTGCACGGTGGTCAATTCTGGCCAAAAATGACTTTTTTCAATTACTTAATTCTGATAATTTTTTGATGGTAGATAATAGCTAACACTCCAAATCGTACAATTTAAATCATACTTTGATTATTGCTTTACCTTGGGTCTATTTATACATATGTAAAGTTAATAATATTTTTCCTGTCGTTTTAAGGTTTTTAAATTAGAATTTAGACACCTTTACATAAATGAAAGCTTTGATTTTTCCTTAAAGTTTTTCTTTGTAAATTTGCACATATTTTGAAGTAGTCTTAGTAAGTGATCATTCCATGTGGTTATTGCGATTTTGTGCGGTTTACTTTTTTCCGATAAATTAAGTTTAAAAACTAAAAAAGCTAAAGAAATCCAAATTTTGAAAGACCCTAGAAAAGGAAAAGGGGCTATAAGAGGTTAGGTGAACATTGTGTATTATAAATTTCATCTGCAACTTCCTGCAAATCTAGTAACTAAGGCATTTTTAATGATTTCGTCTATTACAAATGCTGAACTTTTCCATATATTTCAACTTCATAAAAATAGAGAAAATGATAGTACAAAATCAAATGGAGGAGGGAAAGGAAAATTATATTTAAAAGCCAGTAATGAGTGTTAAAGTAATTTTTTGAAAGGAACTTAATATGGTCAATAATGGACCAATTCTCATAGAATTTTAATGTGAAATTTAGGTTTCTATAAAACTTGTTTGTGTCGAATTTCATTGCCATACAGATATGAGGTTCCTATAAAAATATTTTTTGTCAAATTTCGCATGTAAGAACCTTATACAGGGACTAGGGTCAAGTTTGATCCGATATCCGCCATACTATACCGTAAAATTTATGGGTGCATAAAACTGAATTGTGCTAAATTTCATGAAAATTGCTTCATATTTAACGTATTTATTAGTATTTAAGGAGTTTTCTGGGGGGTCATTTATGCGAGGGCTAGGCGAAATCTTCAACAGATATTGCCCTTAATCAGTACCAAACATGTAGAAATAAAATACTTTGTTTATATTTTAACTTGTGAAAAATATTGTTTTGTAAAAATTATTATTATAAGCATTGATAATTTGTACTGAAAAAGGAAAAAGTATTATTCTAAAATAAAATTTCAAACACGAAACATAAATTACAATAGGTTATGGGCCATTGTTGTTTCACTAGAAATTTAATAGAGTAGATTTAACATAATGGATTACATTCAAGATATTAATAAAGGTAATCAGAATCAAGAAATATTAAAGAAATTATCAAGATGAGTGTCAAGTTCTATGGAATAGAAAAGCTGAATTAAAAGAACTATTATAATTGGAAATTTAAGATAAAAATGTATTTGGTGAAGGAAGATGATCCATTATTCAAGAGCCTGTTCAGGACACAGATGCTTGGAGAATGAAGGATATGGAAACAATTGCAATTTTAGGATTATGTGTTGAATATTCGCAACTCATCCATATTAGAAATGAAACTTCTGTCAAAAATGTTTGAAATAAGCAACAACAACATGATCGGGTAACATTGAGCTCAAATGTGCATCTTATACGAAAAATATGCAGCATGTGGTTAGGCGAAAGTGAGAATATGGAAGTGCATATAAATCCGGACCTCAAGAAAGATTGCCATAAATATAAAGTCTGGTGAAAAAAACAAAAAGAAGTCTGTATATATAGTAGAAGAACAAAAAGATGAGTGTGAATTCGTTTTAGTGTCAAATATGGTTCCTGAAAATCAAGCTTCGTGGATAATAGATGGGCAATAGTTGCCATATTGCCCATAATAAGAAATTATTAACAGAAATAAATTATAACGATAATTGACCAGTCAATTTGTGTAGCAAATGGTAAGGAAATATGAAAAATCAAGATTGGAGAAGTGTCCTTAATTGTAAATAAAGTTTATTACGTCCCACAGTGGGGCAGAACGGAAATTTTTTGGAAATAAATCTGGCATTTCTAAACGGCTGATCCATCGGGATAAAATTTGGCGTGAGCGTAGCCAAGGAGTATTCGAGTTTAAGTTTTGAAGATGAACCCCGCAGATGCTCTAGGGACGGAGCTGTGGCTGCTCAAAGTAGAGTACCTACGACATGTAAAATTTTTAAACTCGTGCCATTTTTTTGTTTTTACCCAAATACAAAGATTTTTATATTTTCTGAAAGCGCTTGACGAGATCTTGAAAAAACATGCTTGGGCATACTACTTATCTCTTATAATATCCGAGTTATAGGCATTTAAAAATTTAGTGATACAAAATTTACCATACCTTGGTCCGCCTTTTTTTGAATACCGGGCGTAATTTTGGACCAAATGGACTCAATTGTTAGTTAGACAACAAAATTTCCAATAATATACAAAAAATTTCAGATCAATGTCATTTACAGATCCAAAAATATACGTTTTTTAATTTAAAAATTCAAAAAATTTTAGATTTTTGCCGTTTTTTTGCCCAAAATGTGTCTTAACTCTTTTATTAATAAAATACAATTTTCTTAAAGAACATATAACAATTTTATAGTTTTCTAAAAGGTATCTTTACGCAGAACGCTTTGGCGTAAAAAACTTGTCCTATTTTTTGAAAATGTTGCCACTGCGTCCTTCCGAATATGACCTATTTTTTATCAAAACTTCAACTTTGGGCGACATGTTCTAAAATCCCAAAGCTGGGATCGGAAAACTGAAAGCAGTTTTGGAAACCTCAATATGTTTTCTATTTACTCCAAAAATAATTTCCCAGCCCTGAAAGAAATGTGGACCCTATGGGCAAAAATGTAAAAAATCCCATTTTTGGGATTTTCATTCCTATTTTTGGGAATTGCGGGATGCCCTTTGACCTTTTCAATTTTTTTTTGCATTTTCTTATTTGAAATGACAAATTTAACAAGCGTTGAAGATTTCATTGAGTTTTGTTCATAAATAAAAATTTTGTCATATATTACATATTTGTTAAATTTCTAAAACTATGATTTATATCAAAATTTTAATAGGGTCGCAGATAGCTACAACAATTTAGTCCATATTTATCCCTTTATATCTATTTTAGTTAGATATGGAAATTCTCGACCCTTTACAAAAAATTTCAAGCTAATATCTCAATTACATTCAAAAATATGTTCATTTAAACCTGTATCCTTTAATTTCATATTTTAAATATTTTAGTATTAAATATGACAGAACATGTTTAAATCTTATATTTACCTATTTTCTTTTTGTTTGCTTATCCTTATAATGGAAAGGTCCTATTATGCTTAAATTTTCAGCAATTTATAACTATTTTTTACCTAAATTTTTTCGACAGATCATTTCGTTCTGTTTCGTTTATGATCATGTAGGTAAAAATATACAGGTAATGATAATTTCGATTCATTCACTAATAAGAAATATCAATGACTGAATTACAGGTTATAGTATATAAGTAAACTTCTCAGATTTTGTGTACCATATTTAATAAATCTACAATGAAGATTACATTAAAGTACGAAGAGTTGTGTTCCGTTTTATGGAGTGTATCTTCAAAAGGGTCAGAAAGAATTGAAGACATTTCAAATTATATAAAAGCTACATATAGTAGAAAAGTAGACAAAACAGGCATATCAAAAATTTAAAACTTTTTGATGTAAAAAGTAAGTCTGTGGATGGAAATCAAAAGAAATTTCGATTAAAATTTTGTAGTTGGATGGAAACTACTACGGAAATCTCAACTTACAACACATCAGCAGGAGCGCCTTGCAAGTCATACGAAGACTTATGTTCAAGGTCAAAAAAGAGGGTCACACAAAAACTTTTTTCAATCTCAAATGAGGAAATTGCTGATACATTTAACGAAATGCTGAAAAAGGAAAACCAACCTATGGATGCCGTACATATTGCAACTATTCTTCCTAATGCATCACCAAAACGACTTAAGCGAATTGTGGAAAGTATACCAACTCCAACATCACAATCAAATTTTACTGAAGAGGAAGCAATAGCGCTTATGTTGGAACTGGGACTCAGTCGAAATAAGTACCAAATATCAAGGAAAGCTCTGTATGAAAAAGGACAAAATATATTACCATCATACAAGGCGATCCAGGAAAAAAACAAACTATCCTACCATCACCTATTGCTGTTAATGATGTGGAAGCTTGTATTGATATATCATCTTTGCTCGAAAACACAGCATCAAGAATTGTGTCAGACTTTTAGAAGACCAACTAAGGAAAATTCATAACTGTGATGTTGTCTTAATGTGTAAGTGGGTATGTGACGGTTTATCAGCACTTCCAGAATACAAACAAGCTTGTGGAAATCGGACATTAGCAGACTACAAAAGTGTATTTATGTCATCATTAGTGCTATTACGAATTCGTTCATATTCCCTTAATCCATCATCGTCAAGCATCGGAAATTCATTTGAAGATATATGGATCAATACAACTCCGGGTTCAAAAAATTTTTGTAGACCCATTGGATTAGAATATATAAAGGAGTCAAAGAAAACAACAAAAGATTTAGTGGAATATTTAAAAGATGAAATAAATGCACTGGAGGCCATTTGCATAAAAATAAAGGAATTCTCTATTAACGTATCATATCAGCTAAGCTTAACAATGATTGATGGAAAGGTCAGCAGAAACTTCTTCCTTCCGGAGATGCTCAATATGTAATGAGAAAAAGTCGCAATTCTCAAATATAGACAAAGCAGAAGTATTAATGAAGAAGTCCTGTCTTTTGGAATTTCACCACTTCATGCCAGAATTCGATTTTTGGATTACTTTTTACACATAGCATACGACCTCAAATATAGAAGTGTGCCAGAGAATCTTACTAAATCAACAAAAAATAATGAAGAATTGAAAGAACTGAGTGCTGCGGAAAAAAGCAGAATCCAAGAAGAATTTAAAGTTCAGATGGGATTAAACATCGACAAACCACTTCCAAGTTGCGGTAGTACAAATGACGGTAATACGGCGAGAAGGTTTTTCGTGATTTTGAAATTACTTCAAAAATAACTGGAATCGACAAGGAGTTGCTTCGAAAAGTTAACGCTATTTTAATGGCACTGAATAGTAAACATAAAATTAATGG
This sequence comes from Lucilia cuprina, assembly GCF_022045245.1. Classification (NCBI taxonomy): domain Eukaryota; kingdom Metazoa; phylum Arthropoda; class Insecta; order Diptera; family Calliphoridae; genus Lucilia; species Lucilia cuprina. Next base: position 42,141,907 of record NC_060950.1, read on the forward strand.
AAATCTATTTGGGGAATATACATCTGAAATTTCTAAATTACTTGTATCTCTGTATCCATGGAGGGAACTAACACCAACAGTAAACAAAGTATTGTGTCATGGTCAAATAATAATTGAATCGAATATTCTTCCACTTGGAGAGTTAACAGAAGAAGCCCAGGAAGCGAGGAATCGAGATTTTAAGCATGTTCAACTTTTCAGCTTAAGAAAATGCTCCAGGCAATCACAGAATGAAGATATTTTTAATAGTTTACTTCTATCTTCTGATCCTGTTCTTTCAACTATGCGAAAAAGAGGAAGATTTAAAGGACTTATATTACCCTCAGGATATGTATACCGATATGACAGATTATTTTATAGAAAATAAGTAGTGTTAGGAATTAACTATATAAGTAGGTTGTAAGAATTAATTGTATTATGTTTAAGATAAACAGTTCAAATAAAAAAGCTATTATACTAACTGATGATATTGTATTAAATTGTGTTTTATATTTCGGTGGGCGGGAAAGGTGGTTTGTGTGGGGTGATTTAGGTGTTGTTGTGCGTGGCTCATAATAAAATTATATTTTTTATTGTATATACAATGTTATAGTCTTTAATAAAATAATTAACTAAATAATTTTTAAAAATTGTCCAAATATTTTATTCAACACCAAATGTATGTTCTGTCATACTTAATACTAAAATATGAAAAAGATGAAATTAAAGGACACAGGTTTAAATGAACATATTTTTGAATGTAATTGAGATATTGGCTTGAAATTTTTTGTAAGGGGTCAAGAATTTCCATATCTAACTAAAAAAAGATATTAAGGGATAAATATGGACTAAATTGTTGTAGCTATCTGCGACCCTATTAAAATTTTGATATAAATCATAGTTTTAGAAATTTAACAAATATGTAATATATGACAGAATCTTTATTTATGAACAAAACTCAATGAAATCTTCAACGCTTGTTAAATTTGTCATTTCATATAAGAAAATGCAAAAAAAAAAATTGAAAAGGTCAAAGGGCATCCCGCAATTCTCAAAAATAGGAATGAAAATGCCAAAAATGGGATTTTTTAAATTTTTGCCCATAGGGTCCACATTTCTTTCAGGGCTGGGAAAATACTTTTGGAGTAAATAGAAAACATATTGAGGTTTCCAAAACTGCTTTCAGTTTTCTGATCCCAGCTTTGGGATTTTAGAACATGTCGCGCAAAGTTGAAGTTTTGATAAAAAATAGGTCATATTCGGAAGGATACAGTGGCAACATTTTCAAAAAATAGGACAAGTTTTTTACGCCAAAGCGTTCTGCGTAAATATACCTTTAAGAAAACTATAAAATTGTTATATGTTCTTAAAGAAAATTTTATTTTATTAATAAAAGAGTTAAGACACATTTTGGGCAAAAAAACGGCAAAAATCTAAAATTTTTTGAATTTTTAAATTAAAAAACGTATATTTTTGGATCTGTAAATGATATTGATCTGAAATTTTTTGTATATTATTGGAAATTTTGTTGTCTAAGTAACAAGAAAAAATTGAGTCCATTTGGTCCAAAATTACGCCCGGTATTCAAAAAAAGGCGGACCAAGATATGGTAAATTTTGTATCACTAAATTTTTAAATGCCTATAACTCGGATATTATAAGAGATAAGTAGTATGTTTTTCAAGATCTCGTCGAGCGCTTTCAGAAAATATAAAAATCTTTGTATTTGGCACAAGTTTAAAAATTTTACATGTCATAGGTACCCTACTTTGAGCCGCCACAGCTCCGTCCCTGGGGCATCTGCGGGGTTCATCTTCAAAACTTAAACTCGATACTCCTTGGCTACGCTCACGCCAAATTTTATCCCGATCAGATCAGCCGTTTAGAAACGCCAGATTTATTTCCAAAAAAATTCCATTTTGCCCCACTGTGCGTCCCCGATTTCAATTCAAATTATCAAACTATCAGTTAGAAAAATTACTGAAAAGGGATATTATGTAAGTTTTATAAAAAGTGAATGTATTTTAAAGAAATATTGTAAAATTATTTGTAAAGCTTATATTAAGGATGGTTTGTACAACCAATTTTCTGTTCATAATTGTAATAAAGGTTGTATACATTATTGGTATAGAGTTCTTGGTCATCATAATGAAGAAGGTATTAAACGATTATTGAAAGATAAATTAGTAACAGGCATAAGGATAACTGTATGCAAAAAATATAAGGAAACGTGTGAAATTTGTTTACAAGGGAAATTTTAAAATTCAATGTACAGTTCCTTATAGTCCACATTAAAATGAGGTCGCGGAACGAAAAATTCGAACTTTAGTCAAAATGCTTAAATGTGATCGACTCAAAGTTAAACAAATTTTTTGGGGTGAAGCTTTAATGATAGCGTGTTATATTCAAATTCGTCTACCTTCAAGAAGTATAACAAAAACACCATATGAATTGATGTATGGAAAGAAGCCATCATTAACGAATTTTCATACGTTTGGATCTTTATGTTATGTACAAGATCCTAATGAAAGAAGGAAGAAGCTCGATTTTAAAGCAATTCAAAAAATTTTATTGGATTTGATTTAATCTCAAAGGGATTCAGAGTTTTTGACAAAAATACAAATAAGGTTCAGATATCTCGTGATGTTCTTTTCATATAATCTGATAAAGAAATTAGTAATGATAGTTTACATAAGGAAATTTCAGATAAAAACAAGAATGTTGTTTACTTTTCTATGAAATGTCATAAAGAAGCTGTTATAGACATTGATGAAACGGAAAACATAGTCGGCATTCCCGATAGTGAAGTTGTTGAAAATCAAATTAAAGAAAATCCTTATAAGAGCAATAGTTTCGATGAAACTGAAATTTCAGGAAGTCAATAGAAAGTGTGGAGTTTTATTTCAAATAATCAAGTTTCTGATTCAGAATGGTCTGGTGCTGAAGAAACATTTGAAGATGCTATACGAAGTCCAAATGTTGTTAGACTTGTTTTTTTAAAAGAGCCAATAAAGGAGTTCTTCCAAGTCGATACCAAATCAATTCTGCCGTTTTAAAACCTGATCCTTGTAATTTCAATAAGCCATTTCAATTAAGGAGGAGAAGTCACAGTGGATTTGTGCTGTGCAGGAGGAGATTAAATCTATAAAGGAGAACAAAACTTGGGTTTTTGTTGATCTTCCTCCAGATCGGAAAGCAATTGGATGCAAATAGGTGTTTCAGAAAAAGGAGAAGTTGAACGGTTCAAAACAAGACTTGTGGCTCAAGGATATAATCAAAAATTCCGAATTGATTATGATGCAGTATTTGCTCCAGTCGTTAAGCAAACAACAAGAATATTATTTTTAATTGCTGAAAAGGAAAAAAATGAATCTTTATCATTTTGATGTAAAGACAGCATTCATGAATGGTGATTTGCAGGAAACGATTTATATGAATATTTGTACTTCAAGACTTATACATTTTATATATAAAGAGTTATAGATGTTTAACCGGAATTTACCACTGTGCAGTGTGGAGATTGTGCAGTGATACCCAGTGGAAAAAAAATTCAAAGCTGCACGAGGTAGTATTAAATTACAATTAAATTCCTTAACATTCACTATACTTGATTCAGATTTACTTTCAATAGCCCCTTCAGATCTTCTTCTATTCCAGAACTGTGTTTGATTGCAATTGGAAAAGAAGTTGATACTTGCATTTTTCCGATATCTCCTTATTAAACTTTTAAGTTTGTTTCGATTAATTCGGTATATGTTTCAATTATATTCACAATTATCTTCCCTGAGTGCACGGAAAGCTAGATTACGCTTTGAGCGAACAATTTTAATTTCATAGGTATCTATCCATTTATTATAACGCGGCCTTCTTGCTCTTCTCAAGGGAACATTCTGTTCAAAATTTTTAAGTATAACTGAATTAAGATAAGCTATTTGATTATCTACCAATTAACTGTTATATAAGAAAGAAAAATTTGCTGAGTGCAATGTTGCAAACACCGTTCGGGGAATTTCTTTCCATTCTGACATTATAAGAAATAGAAATTAATGAATGTCCTGAGTATAAAACTGGCATACTGTATTTTCGTATGTACCAAATCAGGCTGCGACACCATAAAATAGTCAATTAAAATAGAACGAGAAAGGTTTTCAGTGTCAGTGAAATGTGTTGGTAAACAATTATGTATTACTGATAATCCTGCTCTTATACAAAAACTATCTGACTTTTTGTTGTATCAAACAAATTTGTATTAAACTCGCCCATTATTATTAGACTTGGATAACACGAAGCTACATCACCCAGATAATCTTCAGTCTAAAGTTACACCAACCACTATTTTATCAGTACCTCCAAGACTCGCCTTAACAAATAGACTCTCAAATAGTGTTTCCTCCATATAATAACACAATATTCTAGCTTTGAATTTGTCCGAGATGTAAAGACACGTGCCACCTCCCTTGGCCCAAGGTCTATCGTTTCAGAAAAAACGATTATTAAGTTAACAATGGTTGTTAAAACCTGTTTTATATGGAAAAAGTGTGCAGTAAACCATTGTTAACTTTAATAATAGTTTTTGCATAAGGCCCATAATCTTTGTACCATATTTCACATACACCGATGACATCATATAAACTATTCTCTAATAAATTCTTCATTTCTTCGTATTTTATAGAATTTGATCTTGGAACTAAGCTCTGAGCATTAAGATGACACACATTAAAAAATCACTGGTTAAATTCTTTTCTAAATGACTACTATCAATCAACGGACCCAAATTATCTGAAATCATAATTATATTTGACCACCCTTAACATTTGTGCATTTGATGTATTTATTCTCAATATCATTTTATAAAAAACAAGTAAGAGTGCTATATTTGGCTGTGCCGAATCTTATATACCCTTCACCATAGTGTATTTTAAACATATTAGTTTTATAAATTTTTTCCCGACTACATTATTATTACACCAAAAGCAAAACAAAATGAACAACAGCACTAAACAAAATAAAAAACAAAATACACAAGGCATCTAAACCAACAGGCATCTAAACATACATAACGAAAAACACAGAAAAACAAAATAAACAAGGCAATTAAGCCAACAGACATCCAAATATACGAACAGAATTCACACAGACAAAACAAAAACAAAATGCACAACTCAATGACGCCAACAGCATCCAAACATAGAAAACGAAATACACAGCTGAAAAACCAAATACATCTACACACACGTGTACATCTTTTTCTAATATACAGTGTTATTGTTACTTATTAACAAAGCAATAAAAAAATATGGCATTTTTTGATGAAATTGAGGTTGTCTCGGATTTTTGGGCATATCTCCGTTATTTACCGATTTTGCTGATTTTAAATAGCGATCTTCTCGAAGCCATGCCTAACAGAATTATTGAAGATTCGGATCTCGTCGATATCTGGGGTCCTCTAAAAACTGATTTCAACAGACGGACAGACGGACATGACTTAATCGACTCCGCTATCTATAAGGATCCAGAATATATATATACTTTATAGGGTCGGAAAATTCATTACAAAAAGTAACTAACTTACTGCTATATGCTAACTATTTTAATAATATTTAAATTAACAAAAATCATAATAAAAAAAAAACAAACACGTCGCAACCCTTTTACCATTGGTTTGTTTTTGTTACGAAAACAAAATAACAATAAAAACAATACGCCATACAACTATACAACTATATGACTCCAATTAAGAATTGAATAATTACGTATATTGCATATTTTCCTCGTTTTTATGCATTTCGTTTTATACTCATTTTGCTTATTTTAGACGAATTTAAATAAGGTGATAGCACTTAATTTATAATATAAGTTTCATATTATCATTAATAACATCAATTTAGGAATAAAGGAACAAAAAAAAATCATGCATTTAAATATTAGCCTTGTTATATTCGTTAAATTCTTTGTTGAAAGAAGTAGAAGTAAATGAAATAAAAAATAGTTCAAAAGAAAATATATATAAAATTTACTAATATGAAGAAGAAATATATTTAAATTAAAACCAAGATTTATAAATAATAAGAATTAATTTAAATTCGTTTTGTAATAAAATTTTTTAATAATCAAATTATATTACAAAATAAATTTAAATATTTTAATACCTAAAACTTGAGCTATTTCTTTTGTTCACCAATGCACAGTGGTATAGGAAAAAAAAGAGGGAAATAATTCGGTAACTTCTAAACGGTTATTCCGATTTTAACGGATAATCCGATTTTAATGAAATTTGGTATGTACAAAGAGGAGGTGTTGTCAAGTTTAGGTTTTGAATTTGGACCTTATAGGCCAACCAGAGGCCCGGCGGGGGTCCTATAATTAGGACACCTTGGCTATGTTAAATTTTTAAAACGATCCTATTTCTTCATTTGAGTTCCGATTTAAAAAAAAATCGTAGCAGAAAATTATCTCTTATAGTTTAGGAGATATTCGCATTTGAAAATTAAAATTTTAAAATTTTTACCGTCCTTACTTTAGTTTTTTGATAATAGCGGGCCCAAATATTCCCGATTTTCGCCATTTTTATTCGCTTAATAACAAGTTTATATATCAAGCAGTGAAAGAATTATGTAAAAATCATGACTGAGTCCAAAGTTATAGGCATTTTAATTTAAAAAATTAAAAAAAGCCGATTTTTTGCCATTTTTTTGGAAAAAAGTATCCTTTTATTTTTAAGTTATCTAAAAAGTTGTATATAGAATTTATACTTTTTGGAAAGCTGACTTTACATAAAATACGATAAATGAAACAAAACCTAAAAATTTTTGATACCGAGGGGACCAGGTCCATCCAAAATAAAACACTATTTTTATGAAAAATTAAATTTTGAGCAAAAATTCTCAAATCGCATAGTCGATATCAAATTATAGTGACCTGTTTTATATGATCCAATATGTTCTTAATCATTTTGTAACGGGTTTCGATAACCCCGCCCCTGGTATGGATATAATAGGCAAAAAAACAAAAAATCCCATTTTTGGGATTTTTAAAATATGTTCTTAATCATTTTGTAATGGGTTTCGATAACACCGCCCCTGGTATGGATATAATAGGCAAAAAACAAAAAAAATCCATTTTTGGGATTTTTTAAAACTTTTTTGGGAATTCCGGGATTTCTAATAAGAAAATTCGAAATTTTTATTTAATTTTGGATTTTGAGTAAAAAAATCTACCTAACTGTAAAATGTCATTAAAAAATATTCATAAATAAAATTTTTATTGCAATTTGAAAAATTTGTATCTTCGCAAAAAGTGAATAAAAAAGATTTTTTATTTTTTAAGTATTCCGCGAATTTTTTAATTTAAAAAATTATATACAGTTTTGAAAAATAGACAAAATTACCTTTCCATTGATATATAACATGCCTACCTAATGTTTTTTAAGTGACAAATTAATTAGGGAAAACTCAACATCTTTTATAAAATTTACCTAGTACTATTATTTTCAGCCATAAGGTTAACTCTTAAATTTGTTACATATATTGATGAAAATAATAGTACTAGGTAAATTTTCTAAAAGATGTTGAGTTTTCCCTAATTAATTTGTCACTTAAAAAACATTAGGTAGGCATGTTATATATTATATATTTATTCAGTTTTTGCGAAGATACAAATATTTCAAATTGCAATAAAAATTCTATTTATGAATATTTTTTAATGAAATTTTACAGTTAGGTAGATTTTTTACTCAAAATCCAAAATTAAATAAAAATTTCGAATTTTCTTATTAGAAATCCCGGAATTCCCAAAAAAGTTTTAAAAAATCCCAAAAATGATTTTTTTTGGTTTTTTGCCTATTATATCCATACCAGGGGCGGTGTTATCGAAACCCATTACAAAATGATTAAGAACATATTGGGTCATATAAAACAGGTCACTATAATTTGATATCGACTATGCGATTTGAGAATTTTTGCTCAAAATTGAATTTTCCATAAAAAATAGTGTTTTTTTGGATGGACCTGGTGCTCTCGGTATCAAAAATTTTTAGGTCTTATTTCATTTATCGTATTTTATGTAAAGTCAGCTTTCCAAAAAGTATAAATTCTATACACATCTACTTAGAAACTTTTTAGATAACTTAAAAAGAAAAAGATACTTTTTTCCCAAAAAATGGCAAAAAATCGCCTATATCCATACCAGGGGCAGGGTTATCGAAACCCGTTACAAAATGATTAAGAACATATTGGGTCATATAAAACAGGTCACTATCTTTTGATATCGACTATGCGATTTGAGAATTTTTGCTCAAAATTGAATTTTCCATAAAAAATAGTGTTTTTTGGATGGACCTGGCCCTCTGGTTGGCCTATAAGGTCCAAATTCAAAACCTAAACTTGACAACACCTCCTCTTTGTGCATACCAAATTTCATTAAAATCGGATTAACCGTTTAGAAGTTACCGAATTATTTCCCACTTTTTTTCCTATAGCACTGTGCAATGGTCTTTCAACAGCTTTATTTTGTGGAATATCATCGCCTTCAGAAAAATTCTCCTTAGAAATTCTCGTAAACAATTTAATGACGTATTCCGAATCGCCTTCATTCTCCTTTCACACATGGGCACACTGCAGTACACGTTTCAGTAATCATTAAATTTTTACTGATTACTGAAAAAATTTCAGTATTCAGTATCTCTTTACTGGTTACTAGTGTCCGACCGAACGTTCGGATACAGGTTCGGAGTACGATAAAAAGTGAGGATCGGCAACATTTTTTTCATTAACCAGTAAAACTTTACTGAATACTGAAAATTTTTTCAGTAAACAGTAAAAACTTATTTTTACTGCATTTTTACTGGTACTGCAAAGTGTCCATCTATGCTTCCTTTCTATCATGAAAGTAAAAGTTAGCTCTAGGAATATCCCAATTAGGCAATTTATATCGGTCAAATTTTTTTCTCTAACTAATTTGCGACAGTAATATAATAGTAATATTTTAAGACCTGGACATTGATGTAGAACTAACTCCCCAATTAGATTATTGTATAGTTTTTGCTGTTACAACAACAACTAATTGTGTTGAAAACACATCTTTTTCCACAATATTCCACTGTGAAAATTAAAAAATCAATCACGTAAATGTTGAGAAAAGTTTAAGTCGTTTTTCTCAATAACTAGTGTTTGGCGTGTATACACTGACGATACATAAACATACTACATGTGCATGTTTTTTTATTGTTATGATTTTATCACACAAATTTCTCAGGAAGAAAAATGTGGAGTTTTTATAGTTAAAGTTTTTGTAAAAATATAGTCAAAACCTCAGTGAACCGTTTAGAAGTTACCAGATTCCGATTTGCTAAAAGCTGGACATTGGGTTTTAAAAAGCTGGACAAAACAAAAAAAGCTGGACAAAAAAAATACTGAGAAAATGTTAATTCTGGTTTTGTGTAAATAATTTCACAGTGATACACAAAAAAATGCAGAGGTTGTCATATACCAATTCCGTTTTGTTATAGACCATAGAGTACGAATATAATATTAGTTCTCCCCGTTCACTTCGGCGAAGTTTTAAATTTTAAAAATCATAAGTTTTTGTAAAAATATCCATTGTTATCAACATATATACATATGTATTATTATTTAAAAATATTACAATTAAATACATTCATTGCATTTTCAGTTCAGTCTGTCACATACATATTTGTTTATGCATAGTGTGAAGGAATTAAAATTAAACACTAAAAAGAAAACAATAAAAAATAACAATTCAGTCTACTTTGATAATAGAATAGGGAAATCATAATTTAGGTTTTAACAAATGTACAATCAGTGTTGGCTAACATGATTTGACAAAGCAAACATAAAAATTATTGCCAAGTTATTGCAGTGTATTAAAAAACTATTTTTATTTAGCTGGACAAATTAAATTTTAGCATGAATCTGGACAAGAATAAAAAAGGTGGACAATCCAGCCAAGTCCAGCCAGGCTGGCAACCCTAGTGTACATTGCTGTTTGATGATCATTTGCAAAAAATAAATAAATTGGCAAGTCCTAGAATTCTTGGTAAATTTCTTAAGGTAATAAAAATCATAATATTACATATTGATAAGGCATACGTACGTCTAAGTATTTCACAACCAGATCCATTTTTTCCTCATCGGAAAGTTGTTTCTTTTTGTCATCTTTTTCGGTGTTGCAGTTACTTTGATGTTCCTGTTGTTTTTTAATTATGTCTATTGTAGTTTTTGGATTAAAATCATGTACAATTTTTCGCGACACTGCTTTTTCATGAATTTTTGGTTCAGAGGGAGAGTATCGAGAAATTTTACTATCTGTTAAGCTATACATGTCCTTTAAATGCTCCTTCAATATTAGGAGCAGCATACAGGCTTGCGCAGATGTAATACATTTTTGTATCTCAATAACATCATCCGGCAATCGTTTGAAAAGTACCTCAGGATCTTCTTCATCATCATCGTCTTCCAATACATCATCTGCATTGTCGTTAGGTTTTAGACATTCCTTAAATGTTGCTAATATATTGGTACCAGCCATTGAAATCAGCAAATCGATTTGATGAATAAGATAGAGTGGCTCATCCTGCACCACATATGGGAAATATGCTAAATTGTCTGCAATAAAAAGCATTTGACGTAATGAAGTTTTTTGGTCATCGAATTGTTTCGTGACTGTTTGTACTAATGCACGCCTTTGAGGTTTTGTTGTCCGTAACAAGGTGTATAGGAAGTCGTTTAATGCTGTCGGCATTGAATCAGATTCGCGTTTCCTGCAATATAAAAGAAATTATTTATATAATATATATATATATATAATATATATATATATATATATATATATATATATATATATATATATATATAATATATATATAATATATATATAATATATAATATATATATATATAATATATATATATATACATACATATATATATATATATATATATATAATCCACTGTGAACACACTTCTGTCCAATAACATTCATATATTACTGTTTTCCCACCATTATAAATTGCAACATTTTTAATTAAAGGCACAGATTATAAAAAATATAAGAATGAGAAATGCCTTTTTAATCAATTGGAAGAAATAAAATTTCTAGAAGGGAATGGCATTGATATAATAACTTCAAAAGGTCTCTAACGAGTTCATTTTGCTTTAGGATTGATTATTGGGGATAATCTTGCAATGAATAATATTCTAGGATTCGGTTCTTCATTTAATCAAGCATATTACTGCAGATTCTGTAAGTACGATAAAAGATCATGCAGCACATTAACAACAGTTGAAAACGACTATATTCGTAATATTAATAATTATACTTCTGATGTTAAGGAGAATGATATTTTAAAAGGTGGAATCCGTGAGAATTGTATTTTCAATTCCCTGAAAACATTTCATGTTACAGAAAATTATTCCGTAGATGCAATGCATGAGTTTTTTGAGGGAGTATGTCGTTACAATATGCCTAATGTTATAAACAATTTTATTGCAAAAAATACTTCACATTAGAGATCATCAATCAGAGAAAAGATATGTTTAACTATGGAGAAATTGATATTGGTAATAAATCACCTCAAATTACATTGAACAATCTAAAAAAATTGTACATTAAAATGAGTGCCCGGGAAATGATGACATTTGTGGATCTATTTTCATTAATGGTAGGAGATCATATCCCCGAGGAAGATAAAGTTTGGTGTTTTTTCTAAGGTTTCTTGAAATTATTGATATAATAACATCGCACGAGATTTCAATAGACATGGGTAACAAGTTGCAAAATTTGGTAGGAGATCTTATCCCCGAGGAAGATGAAGTTTGGTGTTTTTTCTAAGGTTTATTGAAATTATTGATATAATAACATCGCACGAGATTTCAATAGACATCTGGATTTCATCTGGAATATATAAAACTTTTTAATGATACCCTTAAGCCCAAACATCATTTTATGATTATTATGATGTTAATTTGAAATCTGGGCCACCTCGTAATTATTGGTGTTTTAGACATGAAGCAAAACACAAGGAGTACAAAGCCTATGCCAGCACTTCTTTTAACAGAAAAAATATTTGTGTTTCATTAGCAAAAAAATTCTAGTATGGTTTTGTCTACTTTCTAATTAAACAATCCGAATAACCTTTAATTGTTGTACAAGAACATCAAAATGATCATACAACTAACAGTGGATTGGTTATGATCAGGGAAACCAAAATATGCAAATGCATGTTTTTTGTGGTGCGTCGTATGGACTCATGGATAAGATATTTACACGTTTCAGACCAATTTGAGAATTTTTGCATCGATTAGTTAGAGCATATTTTTGAATATTTTACCTATAAGAGCATAATTTTGCATGATTTGACTTTTTAGCATATTTAAGGCATATTTTCGAGTTTTTAGAGCATATTTTACTCTTTTAGTGCATATTTTGATGTTTTCGCTTTTTTCGTTTTTATACATTTTTAATTTTCTTTTCAAAACTTTATTTAAAAAAAATGTAATTCTATTTTTTTATATATTTTTTTTTTTTTAATTTTTTAGCCTATTTTACAATTTTGAAAAAGAAAAAAATTCCGTAATGTTATAGTTTTTTATTCAATAAAGCATTATATTTTAAATCGGACATAAAACCGATTACTTTTGATTTCATGAGACCAATCCATTTTTATACTTTAAAAAACTAATTATTGGAATTTATGACAACACCGATTAAAATGTCAGTTTAAAAGCTATGAATACAATTGGAAGAAATGTGTCAAAGTTTGTCGTTTGAAATGTGTTTTTTGGGGACCAAATGGTTTCATGTTACTTATTGGTTATCTGAACGTAAAACGGAATTCTATTATACTAGTTCTTCAAACTATGAGATGAAACATTTATAAAAAAAAAATTGTAGGATATAGAATATGACATTAAACATTTATTATTTCATTACAATTTCAGTCTTTTTGAGCTTTTCAATGTTAAAAAATAATAAACAATTTTATTTTTGGAGCATATATTTTAAATTTTAAGAGCATATTTTGAGTTCTTTACGGCATATTTAAAGCGCTTAAAACACTTTTTTTAGAGCATGTTTTCGGTTTCCCTGGTTATGATAAGAACAAAAAAATATGTTTCAAGCTGTAATATATATCAATAAAAATATATATATTTTTTTTTCGTTAGGAGAATAAATAAATATATTTATTTAAATTTGTTAACGAAAAAGAATAAAATGAATTTACAAAAGAACGTAATTTCCAGTAGAACAATGTTGGAGTCAATGGGCACACACGAAGAGTTAAAACATGAATTAGAAAATTTTTTTAGAAAAATGGACGTTAAATGACTTGTTAGAATTCTTTATGGGTAAGTTTGTTTCATTTTTTAATATGTACACTATTTACTAATTGATTCGTTTTTTTCTTGCAGAACAACAATTATATGTCAATATACTATTACAACTTCCGTCTTAAATGGCAGTTCGTATTTTTGCTAATACAGAATTATCTCTTGGCGTTCAAGCTCTTTTTTTCGACAATTAACTTGCGTTAACTGTAAGAGATTCAGAACATTTAGCGAAGCAAATTATTGAAGCATTTCCTGACGAACAAATGATAAGTGGATTTTACATTTTTTACCTTCTCGTCAGAATTTGTTTTTAAATTATTTTTGTTCTATTATTTTACAGGCCTATTATTTTCTAAAAAGACAAAATCAAAAGTATAAAAATTGGAAAGCGAGTTTAGGTCGAAAATCTATGAATGTTACGAAAAATATAACCCTACCTGAGATGCATGACGAAGAAGATAGTATTAGAATATTAAAACAAGAGTTTAAAACATTACCATTTGATCAAATTTTATTTCATTGGGCCCAATGCAGGAGTTCTAGGTTAAAATGCCTTAGCGATTTGAAGTTAATGGTTTTTTTTTTAATGAATGGCCGATGAATTGCCGGGATACAAAATGGTAAATTGCACAATTTTAACTTTAAACGAAATTTAATAACAATACTTCTTAGATTGATGCCGATTTCAAATTTTTGTATGGAAAGATAACATATATTCTGAATAATCTTCAATTATTTGCTAATGTAATGATTTCAACAATTTTTTCAAAAAATATTTCCAAATTTAAAGAAGAAGACTATATTTTATTCAACTTCCTTATAAGCAATAAACATAATGCTGATAAAAGTACGTATTTTATTTATATATTTTTTGAATCGCTATAAATTATGTAAATTTTTTTCAGATGTAACTCTGCTCATTGTTTTCTTTCTAATTCAATCTATTTTACCTTTTTCGAGAATCAAAAACTCAAAATTGAAAAAAGGAAATGCTCGCTTTTATTAGAACGCAGAAGCTCGACTATCTTTTATAACGATGTACCCTACCGAGGCTGAATATGAACAATTCAATAAAACACAATTAGTTGGTAATATACTGAATGTTCCCCTTATATCTGTTATCGGAACTATATATAATCCTGTGGAGAAATTTGTTAATTTCTGTAATTTAAAGTACAAATATTGTTCATTAAGCAAAGCAATCGATACAGCGTTTAAATCCTATTATATTTTTAATATACAATTTCCTGAACAGTGCACACCTATGTAGGACTTTAAAAATCTCTTATTTTATAAAATTAAAATTCGAGATGGAGTGATAGTACCAGGTGTTCACATTCTTGTTAAAACTATTCAAGGTTAATTAAAACCTAAAAAAATATTAAATAATATTCCTATTCATTAAAAAATATTTCTATTTTTTTACAGAGTCCATTGAAAACGATCCTGTTGTTTGATGTTCCAACTAAAAATGCTTGCTTTTATTTTAATAGCTTTCGCATTATTAATAATATTTATATCATTACAATTTAATAAAACTACAATATTCTTTTTTATAAAATTTATGAAAAACTAAAATTGAATTCACGAATTAAAACAAACGTTTTTTTTTATATTAACAAAAATTTTAATTTTTTTTTCTAAATTTACAAAAACATTTTTTAAATGAACTAACATGTAATATGTAATTTAAAAAAATATTTCGTAAAATAAACGATTTTTTTCTAAAATTATAAAAAATTTTGCATTATACTAAAATATGTCGTACAATTTCGTATATATTACAAAAGAATTTCGTGGTGCGAAACCACGAAGTATTTCGTAGAATGTACAACATTTTTCGTGAATATTAGACATGGATTATTTTCAGTGTACTAACTTATTTATATAGCTTTCTTATTTATATTATACTAAATAACGGTCTACCTGCGGGACTTCGGTACTTTGGGAAAAGTCAAGAGATTTTTTAAAAATAAACCTTCGGGACTTAGGTTCATTGAGGAAAGTCGAGAGACTTCTTAAAAATAAACCTTCGGGACTTAGGTTCTTTGAGGAAAGTCGAGAGACTTCTAATCCTGAGGTATTGCAAGGTGGCTGGCAAAGTTTAAGTTAAAATTGATTTAACTACCTTTTTGAAATACTATTTATAACAACTTTAGAAATCTATAAAGCTACCTTTTTATTGCAGCTTTGTTTGAAGATTATAACGAGTAAACCGCTAAATATTAAAAAATAAAAAAAGCACTAAGTGCATATTACATTTAAAACCCATATACTTTTACAAGGTAATATTTGGTTTAAATAAAAAATATTCATCTGTAATAAATTTGAAATATACTTTTGTTTAATTTTTATATACAATTTTGGAAAACTTGTTGGAGCAGAACAAGTACACTGAAAATAATCCATGCTCCACTTTACGAAAAAAAATTTCGTAACTTCTATTTTCGTAATATTTACAAAAATTTCGTGTATAATACGAAATATTATTTAATAAAACCCATTTCTATTTTTACGAAAGTACGAACATTTTTCGTAATATTTTTTCATAAATTTTAGCGAAATTAAACATAATGATATTAATTATATTATGATTAAATAAAACTATAACATTTTTATAAAATTTAAGAAAAAGTATATATATATTATTCTCGAATTATTTTCATAAAAAAATTACAATTCGTGTGGAGAATAATTTTGAACTAAAATTATAAAATTTATTTTAAAATGAACAAAAATGTTTGAATTAATTAATATTTCGTAAATTTTACCATATTTATTCAAAATTCCCTTTTTTCAATTTATGTCAATTAATTTTTTTCAGGAATATTTTGCATTATACTAAAATATTTCGTACAATTTCGTATATATTACGAAAGAATTTCGTGGTGCGAAACAACAAACGATTCGTACAATGTACGACATTTTCGTATATATTAGGCATGGATTTTTTTCAGTGTACATATCAAATATTTGCAGTATTTTTCCTCTAATTATTATTAATTATTTTAATTATTTTTAATGTAATTATTTTTATTAATATATTTTTATTTATAGTAATGCTTATAGCATTAACCCTTCCAAAAGATCAACGAAACTTGAGGAATTTAGACATTTAATTTGTGATTCTGTTATTGGAGATCTTATCAAGTGCTGTTGCTATTCCCGGATATAGCATTGTAAGAAATGACCGTGTTTTAGGTGAAGCTAGTGATGGTGAGAATATCTGTATGTTTAGTAGAGGTGGTGGTGTCTGTCTTTATATTTCTAATTTTTGGAATATAAAACAATTTTCATTGGGACTGAATTTGGGTTGTGCGAATATCTATTGCTACTTTTGAACGTCTTTATAGTGACCCATTTGAAAATTATTCAAATATAATTATGGGGGATTTTAATGATTTGTTTGATACCAGCTTATCTGTTAATTTCCGATTAATGTGACGGTTCATACTTTGACTTGCATGGAAAACAACACAAAAGAAGAAGAAACACTTGTTATATATAACACTAATGATTTTGACACCTAATTTTATTTTCTAAATATTTTGCTAAATATACTTCATGACATGGTTCCATTGTCTAAGGTTTTTTTGTAAGCAGGATACTGTTAGTTTTATGAAGTTGAGTAATGTCGTTCATGCGAGGTCCTTAAGGGACCTGGCGTATCAGGTTTATCCTGAATGCCCCACTGACTCAAATAGAAAGATATATTGCAAATATAGGAATAGGGCAAAAGCAACCCTACGTAAAGAAAGAAGAAAATTTGGTATGCGTTTGTTTGATACTGCGGATAGTAAACAGATTTGGAGGAGACTTCGTAATCTTGGATGTTCTGGTAATGATAACCCATTAAATATGCTTGATGTTGAATCTCTTAACAACTCTTTTTTGAACTACTTTGATTCTACCAGAATTTATGACTTTGATTTCCTAGGTTTTGATGATGATCTTGAGTCATTTTGGCTATGATATGATTCCAATAAAATTCATTAAACTCATACTCTCTTATATCAAACGTATTATATAAAAATATTATTGCACATCGTAAATACAATCTTTACTGTTTCTTTTTTCCCTAAACTATGTAAATTGGCAAAAATTTCACCTATTCCTAAGGGAGGTTGTTGTGATATTGATAATTTGAGGCCAATAAACATATTACCATTATTGTCTAAAATAGTTGGAAATTTTATTAAAAGTCAAATTTTAAATTTTATTGATCGTAACTCTTTGTTATATACAAGTCAGTTTGCATTTCGTCAAAATTACAATACTACCTCTTTGTTGTTATCTTCGACAGACTCCATTAGAAAAAATCTTAATGAGAATAGACAATTGTTCAATTCATCGATGTTGTAGAGTTGTGTGTCAGCAGCTGCTACAATAGTCATAACAATGTTGTTGGTATTTTCTATGCAAAAGCTCTATACAACTCCTACGACAATTTTTAAGTTTTTCGAATGTTGTAAGAAAGTTTAGTGTTGCCAATTGTTTATTCAACATATAAACAAAAAATTCAAACGATTTTAGCATAAACAAGTAATATTTCTATATTCGGCTGTGCCGATTCTTATATACCCTTCACTAAGTGTGTTTTAAAAAACAGTTTTTATTTATTTTGTATCTCTGCACACATGTCACACATAACATACACACACAAACAAATATAAACTGTAGCGGAAAGAAATGTTAACCGTTGTACTGTAATACCCCCGTCAAACTGTATTACCACCCTCAAACAAATATGAGCTGTATTACTAACATATTACTGCTTTATCTCCTTGTTCTTGTTATACCCACTTACCTTCGTAAGAAAAGAATAGCATGCAAACATACAAAAAAATACACAGCTGAATAAAACCAAATACATCTCCACACGCACATGTACATCTTTATCCAATTCACAGTGTTGTTGTTGCTTTTTTAACAAAGCATGAAAAAAATGACTTTTTTGATGAAATTTTCAGAGGTTGTCTCGGATTTTTGCTCATATCTCCGTTATTTATAGACCGATTTTGCTGATTTTAAATAGCGATCTTCTCGAAAGCATGTCTAACAGAATTATTGAAGATTCGGATCTCGTCGATATCTGGGGACCTCTAAAAACTGATTTCGACAGACAGACGGACATGGCTTAATCGACTCCGCTATCTATAAGGATCCAGAATATATATACTTTATAGGGTCGGAAAATTATATTATAGATATTACAAACGAAATGACAAACTTATATATACCCTTCTCACGAAGATGAAGGGTATAATTAATCATTTGAGTGTCATGTTTCTAGTAAAGTTTTTTTTTAATATTAAGAAGATTGTATTCTATTAGTTCTTATATGCTTAGGCCCTAGGCGTTTAAGCATCCGTATTGCTTATGCACTTCTGATATCGAACTTGAATTACTAAAGTCACGTGATCATGTTACTAATTTTATTATCGACTTTATGGAATGTATTTTTCGTGATTTACATAATTTGTCTTTACTCACTTCTCTTTGTTTTTATACCCTACACCACTTTAGTGGGGAGGGTATATTGGGTTTGTGCTGATGTTTGTAACATACAAAAATATTCGTCCTATACCCACCTTAATGTATACCAATCGGCTTAGAATCATTTTCTGAGTCGATTAAGCTAAGGAGTGAGATCGAAAAATTCTTAACACACGTTTTTCATTACATTTTTCAACCAAAGTATTTTTTGATTTTTTTTTGATCAAGTTACCTTTGAAAAACATGTCAGTTATTATGTGTAATGTCAATTATATTAATTTTTTGTTAATCTGATTAAAATGAGTGACCAGAAAAAAGTGCGTACTGAAATTATTAAATATTTTCAACTAAACCCAACTTGGTCTTACAAAAAGTTGGCCAAGCATACAAAGGTCTGCCGTCAAACTGTTTCCAATGTTATTAAACAGTACCGGGAGAACTTGTCAGTTGATAGAAAACCTGGTTCAGGTAGAAGGAATGGTCCACATGATGTTTATAAAGCCATAACATAGAACGCATTTTCAAAAGAGCTCCCAACACATCCGGTAGGAAAGCAGCTCGGTTAGCTCAGTGTTCGAACTATTTGGTACGAAAAGTTAAAGCTAATGCAGGTTTAAAAACATACAAGGCTCAAAAAGTTCCTGACAGGAACGCTGCTAAAAATTTAGAGGCCAAAACAGAGCACGGAAATTGAAGTCAAGTTTTATAAAAAAAAATATTCTTGCTGCATAATGGATGACGAAACGTATGTTCTGGCAGATTTTTCGCAACTTCCAGGTCAAAAGTTTTATGTTACTGATGCTCGAGGGAATGTTGAAGAAAAGTTTAGGACCCAAAAGCAGACAAAATTTCCCAGAAAGTTCTTGGTATGGCAAGCAATATGCAGTTGCGGCAAAAGAAGCCAACCATTTGTTACAACGGGCTCTATAAATACCGAAATTTACATCAAGGAATGTTTACAAAAAAGGCTGCTTCCATTCATAAGACTTCATAATGTGTCCACTTATTTTTGGCCTGACTTGGCATCCTGTCACTATGTAAACAAGCCCTTGAGTGGTACAAGAACAATAATGTGGTATTTGTACCAAGAGAGGCAAATCCTCCAAACTGCCCGGAGCTAAGGCCAGTGGAGAGATATTGGGCTCCTGTTAAAAGAGCATTGAAGAGTACAAAAAAGGTGTCCAAAAGTGTGGTAGATTTAAAACGGAGATGGACTACATGTTCGAGCAAAGTGACAGAAAGCACTATAAAAACGTTAATGGAAGGGTTTCCGAAAAGGGTTCAAAATTTCATCACTAGTGATTAAAACTATAAAAATATTTTTTTTTTTTTTGTAAATTGTAATAATAATTTGAATCAAATAAAAAAAAATAAAGCTGTAAGTTTAGTGGTTTCTTTTTTATAAACATATATGTATGTTAAGAATTTTTTGATCTCACTCCGTATGTCTGTCCGTCCGTCGGTCTGGCTGGCTGTTCATGTAAACCTTGTGCGCAAGGTACAGGTCGCAATTTTCAAGATAATTGGATGAAATTTGGCACACACGCTTCTTTTGGCCCAAGGACGAAGCCTATTGAAAATGGTTAAAATCGGTCCATTATTTCGACTAGCCTCCATACAACCGAACCTTCCAAATAGGGCCTTTTGGCTTATAATTAATTTAAATGATCTATTATGTTAACAAAAGTCGACAAAACTTAGTTTTATAGAACTTTAAATGACACTACCGATTTTTGTAATGATCGGGCTTCATTTGACCCTATCCCCCATACAAACTCCCCTTCAGAAAATGACTTAAAGGTCAAAATTCACTTACAAACACTAATAACACTTTTAAATTCTACATAAATAATATTGAAGAAGACTTAACTCCCTCTACCAACATTTTTAAGGATAGGGCCATATTTTGCCCTACTCCCCTTTAAGCCCTCTTAAAAAGATCTCTTTTTTTGCCAAAAAAAAGTAAAAATTATCCGAAATAAAGTTAAAAAAACAAACCAAATGCTTTATTTTTTTAAATAATCCCCATTTTTAACATACATACATACATACATACATACATACATACATACATACATACATACATATATACATATATACATACATACATACATGCATTTAAATCTAAGAAGTTTTTCGGGGTCTATTCATGTTGTTAAGAATAAACTTCTAGCTTACTTTAACTTTTAGTAGAATTTTTAATGTTTTTACTTTTTGCTTAGAGTAGCATTTAATAATTGGTGGGCGACTTTATTTATACATATTTTTTATATATTTCATTTTGTAATATAAAAATCTATGAATTTGACATAGTTCTTCTTTGAATGTAATTACTTTGTAATATTTAATTTGGCCAGAGGTCTTTTGTGTTATTAGTTGCATGAATAAAATAAATAAATAAAATAAGTGTAATTCCAAATAATTTACTACTTTTAGGGTACATCTTTGATGAAAAAGTAATATTAATTCATTAGATAAACCGCTAACTGTAATTAAACTTTGTTAGCCTCCATATATTTAAAAATAGTTATATTCAACAAGTAAGAGTGCTATATTCGGCTATGGCGAATCTTTAACACCCTCCACCAGCAATCTACTTTTTATTAAAAACTATTTAAATTTCAAATAACTCGACAAATGATTTGTTTCGTTTGTGTTTGTTGTGAGTTTTGGAAATGGACCTTCGTACATGTTATTTGACTTATTATAGGCCGATCTTCCTAATGCAAAAAAAAAATTAGGAGAATAATTTGTATATTTACAAACATATTGATATTTTTAATGAACTAGAATCATTTAAGTGATTTTTGAAACGATTTTGTTGACTTAATATCGGGGCTATGAGCAATAATAGGCCAGTTCGAAAACATTTCATCAGAATGATTTATCTATACACAGAACATACTCATGTCGAATTCTATCCAAATATTTGTTGGGAAGAAGAATGTTATTCAATAATATCATTATTTTACTCCTGCATTCATATATTGCTTCTTGTAAATATTTGTATTTTGTATTCTGATTAGTTTTTGTATTTTATATAATTAGGAAAATATTCTATGTAATTTTCAATTAGTCTGTTCAATAAATTTATCACAATTGCTAACCAGATTGAAATGACATCTGACGTTCTTGTTGATGGTAGTATTCCAGAATCATATGAAATTAATAATATTGATGATACTACAAATTCCGGATGTGAAAGTAAGTTTCACCAATAATTAAATTAATAATGTAGAATGGTCTTCGCCTATACAAATGCCAAACGAAATAGAGGATGAAGATTGGATACCAAACGCTCATCAAGGTAGAAATATTCTAAAATTTTTGTGCGATGGATTACATTTCTAATGATCCGCTAACAGTTAAAGATGCTATGTCATCCGAAAATGCTAATAATTGGAAACAAGCAATGCAAGAAGAAATGAAAATAATACGTGGGTACTAACAAATCTTCACCCTGGTCAAAAGACTGTGAAATCAAAGTGGGCTTTTAAAACAAAACGTGATGAAAATGGAAATCCTTTGCGTTGGAAAGATACGTGAAGGTATCCATTTCAACGAAACATTTTCTCCAGTAGTCAGGTATGTCTCTATACGATATTTGCTAGCATTAGATGTTAAACACAACATGATAATACATCAAATGGAGTTTATATGCAACAGCCAGAAATCTTGAAGACAGTACGAATAGAGTTTGCAAACTTCAAAGATCACTCTATGGATTAAAACAATGTGGTATAGTTTGTAATGAAACCCTTAATAAAGAATTAATAAATATTGGAATATCTAGAAGTGTTTGTCCATTTAAGTAGATGATATTTTGATATTTTCAAATAATCTAAATTTGATTAAGTCAGTAAAGAATAAATTTAACAATCAATTTAAAATGAAAGATATGGGCAATGTCTCATCAATTCTAGGAATAAAAATAATCCAAATACATTTTTCATGTTTTAGCCCGTTTCGGAATGAGTGATTGCAATTCAACATCAACCCCGATTGATTACAATCAAAAGTTAACAAAATGTATGTGTCCAACAGATGACGTAACTAAGGAACAAATGTCTAAACTCATTGGGAAGCTAGCTGTTAAAAAGATAATGAGATATTTGAAAAGTACAATTAATAAAGGTATAATATACAAGAAGGACATTGATGATAACATGAAAAGATATTGTGTTGCTGATTGGGCTGGTAATATTGATGATCGCCAATCAACCACTGAGTACATTTTTATATATCAGTCTGCTGCTACATCATGGAATAAAAAAACAAAAAAACACTGTCTTGTCGTCAACAGAAGCTGAATTTATATCAGCTGCTACACAAGAATCCGTATGGTTAAAACGTTTAAAAAACTGAATTAAACCTTTGATGTAATGTTGAAATAATTCTGTTTTGTGGTAATAAAGGTGCCATTCAAGTTGTTTTAAATCATAATTATTCCCCAAGGACCAAACATGTTGATATCAAAGCCAAGTTTATACGGCAGAAAATAGATAATAAAGAAGTTACATTGAAATACATATATATTTATAAATGAGATGGTAGCAGACATTTTTACTAAAACCGTTACTCCACAAAAATTGGAATCTTTCGAAATAAATTTGGTCTTAATTATTTTCTTTATTCAAATATTTTATTCATGAAATGAATTGTAATATTTTGTTTTTACTATTATTCTGTAAAGAATGCATGAGAAAATTTAGATATCTCTTTTTTATATTTTTCGTAAAAATTACTGAGAATTTTTTCAAACAAAAATCAATAATAAAAAACACAAATAATTTTTAAACCATAAGGCACAATCAAAAATCAGACAATGATTTTTATTTTTTGAAATTAATTATAAAAATAATTATGCGATATTCACCTTTAAAAGACAGTAAAAATTATCGGGATTACAGAGATTAATAGAAAATTGGTAAAATTTCTTTGCCACTGATATAATCGAACAAATTTGCAGAAATTAGAATAGAAGATTGGAAAATTAAAATTCTTTAGGTGATTTTTATTCTTTGTTTAGAAAAATAAAAATCATTGATTGATTTCTATTTTTGTTTGAATAAATAAAAATTACTAAGTGAGTATTGTTAAAAAAAATAATAAATAATTTTTTATTGAAATAAATAGAATAAAAATAAAAAATAATTTTTATTTAAAATTTTTATTATAAAAATCAAGAAAAAAGTTTATTGAAGAAATCAATTAAAAAAGGTTAGGGATATATTTTGGTACATTCAAAACATTTCTATGACGATTCTTTCATACTGATTTTTTTAAGCAAAAATTTCATAGATAATATTTTTTTTTTCTGTCTCTGGTTTTAACCAATGAAATTCTGAAGAATATGATTTTTTAATAAATTTTTAGCGACCTACCAAAACTGTAAACAAAAAGTGTAATATCTTTCAAATTTGGCTTATTTTTAATTAATTTTAAAACTATTTTAAAAAAATCTTCAATAAGGGGGTGCATTTATTTTGGCCAATACTGTATATACTTTGCTTTATCTCTATCACCACTTATGGTGGAGGAGGGTATAAAAATGCCCTTTAGCGAAGGACATCATACATGGGCACACTGCAGTATAATTTTCTGCATTACACATTTCAGTAATTAGTAAATTTTTACTGGTTACTGAAAAAATTTCAGTATTCAGTATATCTTTACTGGTTACAGAAAAAAAATTTTAGTATTCAGTAAATTTTTACTGTTTACTGAAAAAAATTTCAGTATTCAGTAAAAATTTACTGAATACTGAAAAATATTTCAGTAAACAGTAAAAAATACTGGTAATGCAAATCTTACTGAATACTGAAATTTTCAACCAAAATGCATTATTAGTACAAAAATATTATATTTAACTTAAATTCTCATACAACTTTTATAATATTGATCTCTTTTACTATATTTCTATTAAAAATCCAATATAAATCTATATAATATTTAAACTCTTATATAAATTTAGATATAGCTATTTTCTGGTCTTTTGAAAAGATTTACGATCCCAAAAAGTAAAATTAATTTTACTATAGCTACTTGTGATAATATGTATAATATTCAAAAATATGTTGAAAATAGAATTTTCAGTAAATTATTAGATTGTAAGGAATACTGTAAACACATTTTCAGTAATCAGTAAAATGCTACATTTTTTTGCAGTAACCAGTAAATTTATTGCAATTTATTGCAATTTTTACTGCATTTTTGCTAGTACTGCAAAGTGCCCTTCTATGAAGGATATATATAAACAAGTAAGATTTCTATATTCGGCTGTGCTGAATCTTATATACCCTTCAACATGGTATGTTAAAACAAATATGAATATACCCTACACCTGTATACGCATAAAATATGATTTAGTTTTCATAATAAAGCATTTAAGTTGAATTGTACCTTGCCTCAGATATACTAAAGCCATTCATTGTTTAATAAAACTGTGCCAATTTATTACCCAAAATGTTTACATGGATGTTAAAGTTATTCGTGCAAAAATTTAAGATTCTAACTGTAATGGTTTCCAAGACAACACAAACATTTTTTTGTATGAAAATTTTAGAAAGCGCTTGGTTATATTCAAGCCTTAAGGTATTTCAAATCTGACTATAGTACACAATTCTACCGGAGAATTTTATTTAAGATATATGAACTTAATTTGACAGAATTTGGTTTCACTAAAAATGCATAAGAGCAAAAGAAAAAAGTAGTTAAAAAAACTTGATTTTATCAATCATAAATAAAATATATGGGACATTACACGTCAAGTGAACCAACTTTTGAAATCGACAATTTTTCAACAAGATCGTTTGTGAACTTTCTAAGTTAGAGGCGGCATTTGGCATTTTGGCCATGCAGGTTTTTTTCTCATCCATGTAACTTATTACCTATTGTTCTTAGCAAAATGTGTCCCAAATAGTTTAGATAGCTATTTATGCAATCTTTCGAAAAAAATTTAATAAAATATTGTTGATTTTTTTTTTATCAAAAACATTTTTGACTTTTTTTTCAAAATGGGCCCTTTTTATTTTTTTTTTTAAGAAAGCTTAAGGGAGAATCCATGTGAAAGCGGACAGCAGTCGGATTTACCATCTTTTTAATGAAATTTGCCACACATATTATGGTTTGAAAGTGTTCCTCAAATCCATGACTTTTTGATCGGAATCTTATTCCAGTCCAAAAATATCGCGCTTTGAAAATTTAAAAATATGTTAAAATTGTCTAAAAGTATATACACATAATTACTCATAATTTTGAAACTCCTTAAAGTACAGAATAATTTTTGATTTCATTTTAAAGCCAAAGATATTGTCTTTAATATCGCGTAAAGAAAATATTTTACTTCCAAAAGGTTAAAGATCAAATTTCAAGGTGTAAAATTCAATGTAAAATATATCAGTCAGCCCCATGTTAAAAATTAAAACAGGACATGGTAGAATGACACTTGATTATCCACTGCTTGCAGTGTTTATATACTTCCTTTTGTTATTGAAATAAAAAATATATCTAAAGTTGTTTTATTAAAGATAAATTTTCTCAATGGAAAAAGCTACATCATCTGAGAAAATTTTAACTTTTATTTTATTAGTATCTATTGGTATAAAACAATGGTATTTTTGAGTGCATGGGATAGTCCTTAATCCAAAAAACCGATGTTTTAGAAAATCTTCTTTTTCTTTATAATCATCTTCAGTAAGGTAGATAAAATTACAATTTTTTAGGTTTTTTTGACACCAGTCAAATAAAAGTAATGGTGTTGTTATTTGGTATTCAAGCGGTCGTTGTAGGCTTGCTCTACGAGCCTCTCTTTTCACAGTGCCTCCAAGTCCATCACTAGGACTTTTGCCATGACTGGTTGTGAAAATATGCCACTCAGCTTCACGTCCAAAATCTTTATTGTGATAGCATAAATTTACGAATTTTTTTATTTTTAAACTGAGCTGCACACCCATCAGAGAATATGTTACTTTGTTTGTGGAACAAATGAACCGATACTGTATTGTGTACTAAGCTGCTGGAAATTATTATAAAATTTGTATTTTTTATTTCTCCATTATATTTGTAGTATATAATAATTGGGTACAATGTAGACTGTACATTATTCCAGTGATAACCTTGTACGGAATCTTGAACAACGAATGAAACATTTTCCGAAAAGTCGCAAATAACAACATATTCATTTTCTTTTAATGATGATTTTTTAAAGGATAAAAATGATTGTTGCTGTTTTGTTATAAATGAATGAGGGAGTAATTTTTGCAGCCTTTCTACAAAATAATCTATAAATTCATCACTGGATTTTATGATCGTTTCCAAATTATCTCTATCAACTGATATCCACCAAAAAATCGACGTATCTATATTTAAATTTTTTTACTAGGTTTTGCCTATTTGCTTTAGTTTTTATATTATTTTGTATAAAAATTTAGTTTTAAAAAACTTGATTTATATTATGTTTTGGTTAATAACTTCTAAACTAAACGAGTCTCCATCAATTTGTTTTTGGTAGGATATAGAGGAGAGTTCAAGTGTCATTCTACCATGTCCTCTTTTAAATTTTTAGCACGGGGCTGACTGATATATTTTACATTGAATTTTACACCTTGAAATTTGACCTTTAACCTTTTGGAAGTAAAATATTTTATTTACGCGAAATTAAAGACAATATCTTCGGCTTTAAAATGAAATCAAAAATTATTCTGTACTTTAAGGAGTTTCAAAGTTATGAGTAATTATGTGTATATACTTTTAGACAATTTTAATATATTTTTAAATTTTCAAAGCGCGATATTTTTTGGACTGGAATGAGATTCCGATCAAAAAGTCCTGGATTTGAGGAACACTTTCAAACCATAATATGTGTGGCAAATTTCATTAAAATCGGAGATGGTAAATCCGAAAATTGCTATTTTCTGTCCGTTTTGATATGGATTCTCCTTTAAGTCTTTTCCTAAGCGACCTATATGGTCGCTTTTTAAATTTTTTTGATCAGAAGAAAGCTTATGTGTTTTCCTTTAACACCCTTTTTGTCGCTTAGTGGGATGCGAGTGGGATATCTATAAAAAAATATTTTGTAACTCAAGATTTAAAATTTTTGAATTTTTCAAAAGTTGGTTCACTTGACGTGAAATGCCCCATATGTGTAAACATAAATTCTTCCACAAAATTTTATGGGGATCGGTCCATAATTTACTTATGAACAGACATAGTTTATAATAGTCCCTATATAATACTTTGAAAAATCATCTCCAAACTTGGAAACGGTGCAAAGATAAAGCATTCAATTATATCACATTTTATAATATGAAAAAAAAAAAATCGCTGAAAAATTTATAATATATACATTATTCACCATGTAACTTATAATTTAAAAAAATAGTCATTCATTAACCACTTATATGGGTACATTAAATAATAATTTTGTACTTACACGTAACCTCGGATAATGTTACTTTTTGACTTGTTACTACACTGAAGTA
Organism: Lucilia cuprina; assembly: GCF_022045245.1. Classification (NCBI taxonomy): domain Eukaryota; kingdom Metazoa; phylum Arthropoda; class Insecta; order Diptera; family Calliphoridae; genus Lucilia; species Lucilia cuprina. The sequence continues at coordinate 42,170,208 of NC_060950.1, forward strand.
TTTCCTGTAGCTTAAAACATAGCTGTAATCCAAATTGAACTTTCATATTAACAAATCCAGAATATGTTCTATCAATATCTTTTAGTAAAGCATCGGCCCTATGTGCTGACTAAATAGATAAATGAAAAACCACATAATATATGTCTATGTATGTATATATGCTTATGTATGTATTTAATAAATACCTCAAGTTTGCAATCCGTACTCAAACAGATTAAATAGGGCACCATTCGTACTGGATGAACTAAACCTTGTCGCAAAACTATTTGAACTACCTTAACTGCCCAAAGACGAACAGTATCATCGCGGTTTAAAAAACAATCCAAAATTTCTTGCAAATATAGTTGAATTACTCTGCTAGCCATTCCGGAAGAAACATCGTTCATTTCTTTAAGATCTTCATTTTTTGACTGTTTTTCCCCTAAAAATAAAGATTATTAAAATATTTGGATTTATTATTATGTTATTTTTACTAACATTCTTTTTCCTTATTGTACATATACATTTCGGATTCAGTTAGATATATCCATATGTTGCGCATACAAATTATTTTTATACTGGGCTCCGATTTATCTAAACTTAGAATATCACAATAAAATTGTTTCAGTTCTGGCCTTATTAAATAATCATCGTTCATTACGCAAAATGAACCTAAAGCGATTAAAGACTGTTTTCGAATTTCGTAGTTAGAACATTGAGTAAAAAACATAATACAGTCAAAAGCATCATCACATATGGTTGGGGAAAGGTTGTTAGATTCTCCTGGAAGAAAAGAAAGCGGTAATATTGAAAAATTACTATAATTGAATAATATAATTATATTATAACACCGTGGAACTATATTTTTTGCACTTGCATCAAATGAAAGGACTTTAAAATTTGAGGTACGGGTTTTATTTGAGGACATATTTCCATAAAACCAAATAAACAAACTTAAAAAATGTATTTAAATATTATATATATACATCTAAAAAATGTATTTAAATATTATTTGCATTAAATATTTTAAAATAAAAATAAAACTGAAAATTATATCACAATTATAAATTATGATATCTTAGTTTTTAATACCAAATTTACATCAATTACAAAAAGAATTACTGAAAAAATATTTTGGTGAAATTGACACCATATTCAAAAAGGTTTAATGCCTAAATTTTTTTAAGCTGAATTAATGGGATTGCAAACAGACAAACTATATGAGGTAGTGACCTAATTTTAATTTTTATTCCCTAATCTGTAATATTAAAGTAAAAGTAAGAATATATAATCGACTTGATGAAAATAACATTTTAAATGGTTGTTAATAAATAAATTTCTTAAGTTTTATGATAATCTACCTAAAAATAAAAACAATTTCGACTAGTTTCCATCAAAAATTGCAAATATTACAAAATTTGACCTTTGACCTTTAAAGTTTATGGGTTAATGGCGTCCAAATTGCATGAAACTCTTGATTTTTATTTAGAAATATGTGGACTAATAAATTTACAAAAGGTTCCATTTAAAATACACAACAATATAATAAAAAGGCTAATTTTGCAAAATATTACATAAAAATGGGGTTTTCTCGAAATCCGCTGAATTCAAATTGCAGGTACGGGCAAACTATAAGAGGTATTGACCTAATTTTTTTACTGTTTTATTCCCTAATCTGTTGTCCATAAATCCCCATAATCCCAAAGTATCAAAAAAACTAAAATTTGAATTTTGAAACGACCGTTAAAAATATCAAAATTTTTCGACCATAGCTGAGAACAGGTTTACGTTATTATATAAGGACAAAAACTCATATTCAAGTAACTACAGATATATTTTAAGTAATACAATTGTTTTATTAGAATATTTTCAAAAATATGTTTATTTTTTTATCACATTTCGAATTCAAGTGCTCTGAGACACGATAATGGCCTGGGGAATTTTTAATAACTTTTACA